>NC_067398.1:599598342-599900842 GCF_016432865.1 Antechinus flavipes
TATTATATCTATTAGTTGTTGAAGGAATAATATGTATCAATGCAACACTGTAAATCTACTTTCTTTATACTCCATTTAAAGCAATACAGTTCTCACTTGTTATCTGAGGGTGAAAAGCAATGTGACGACACAAAGAATGCTATAAACATTTGGAAGACATTTAAGATAAACTGTTCTATAGATTTTTCAATTGTTCATTTTTGCATTGCCCAATAAATTATAAAGTAATTGCTTGGAATATAATTAAACTGAAATCAAGCACAACATATAGCTTAAAAATTGCATTCTTAATTAATTGTTTCTAGAGCAATCTTTAAAAAGTAAGCAAGGACTTCTAGCCAAGATGGGGGAGAAGAGGCACATAGCTGTGTAAGCTCCGTGTTTTCTCTCAGAATCCATTTCAATACAAGCCTCTGAATCAATGCTTGACTGAAAAAAAAAACCCACAAATAGTTACCAAGAGAAGACATCCTTGAAATTCTCCAGGAAAATTTCTGTTTTTGCTCGAGGGCGGGGACAGTTTTAGATCAGGCACAGGCTGAGGGCAGGCAGCGGCAGGGAGAGTGCAACAGGCAGCTCACAGCTGAGCAGACCAGAGCAGAGTGGGGTGGAATGTGATCTCAGCCATCTCCGTGGGGAGAACTTTGGATATTTTGCCACGGCAGCAAGTCAGTAGCCCAGCAGAGAAGCTAAAAACACCTGGGGGTGAAGAATACAACCCCGAACAGCTGGAGTCTCTCTGGACCTGGCCACCCCTCCCCCACAGTGTTTCAGCACACTCTTGGAGTCTCAGAGCACAGCCACAGCACAGTCCTGCTAGTGCCTCGTTGCTGCCTCCTCAGTCTGTAGAGGTGACCCGTCCTGCAGGTCATCAGAGTGTGGGCCCTGAGGCTGGCATTTGTCTGTAAGGCTATGCCTGAAAAGTAATGGGGTTAGAAATGAGGAGGGAGACCAGTTGGGGTGAAACAAAGTCTCAGTTTAATGAGTGAAAAGAGTCCAGTTATATACATTTCTGAGTGGGGGGTTGAAAGAATGAGGGGTGTCACAGCAAATGTGTAGCAGACATCCTGGAGCCTGGAAATTATCTTGCACCTGGGCTGATGGGGGCAATTTCCTGGGACTCACATTATCTTGTCTCAGGAATTTGGGAGGAATAGTTTTATTTATGGCAAGGTTATAGCTTCAGTGTTTATGTGAGAACTTCCCAGGCTCTCTAGTTCCCAGGGCAGGCAGCTCTTTGATTCCAAGGACATGGTCTCTGGCATAGAGGAAGCTCGATAACACCACCCAGAACCTCCCCCCAAAAAAGCAGACTCCATTGAGGGGTTTTTTCTTTTGTTTCTTTGCTTGTTTGTCTTTGAATCTTCTCTGACAAAATGAGCAAAAACTTGAAAAGGATCTTACCCTTGACAGATTCTATATGGATAGAGAGCAGACTCTAAACCCAGAGGAGACTAAAAACAGACTGTCCCCAGGTGAATCCCCAAAGGAGGAGATCATCTGTTCCTCAGCACAGATAAATCTCAAAGAAGAAATTTAAAAAATTTCATATCTCTAGAGGCCTTTTTGTATAAAATAGAGAAAGAGAAGGTCAATGAATTGGGCTTGCAACTAAAAATGCTAGAAAAGGAACAAACTAAAACCCCCCAAACACTAAACTTGAAATTCTAAAAATAAAAGGAGAGATCAATAAAATTGAAAGTAAAAAAAAAAAAAAAAAAAAAAAAAAAAAAAAAAAAAAAAAAACTATTGAATTAATTAATAAAACTAAGAGTTGGTTCTATGAAAAAAACCAACAAAATAGACAAACCCTTAGTAAATCTGATTAAAAAAAGGAAAGAGGAAAATCAAATTGTTAGTCTTAAAAATGAAAAGGGAGAACTCGCCACTAACAAAGAGGAAATTAGAGTAATAATTAGGAGTTACTTTGCCCAACTTTATGCCAATAAATTCGACAACTTAAATGAAATAGAAGAATACCTCCAAAAATATAGCTTTCCCAAACTAACAGAGGAAGAAGTAAATATCCTAAACAGTTCCATCTCAGAAAAAGAAATAGAATAAGCTATCAACCAACTCCCTAAGAAAAAATCCCTAGGACTAGATGGATTCACATGTGAATTCTATCAAACATTCAAAGAACAATTAGCCCCAATGCTTTATAAACTATTTGTAAAAATAGGGATTTAAAGAGTCTTACCAAACTCCTTTTATGACACAGACGTGGTACTGATACCTAAACCAGGTAGTTTGAAAACAGAGAAAGAATTGTATATTGTATCTAGGATATACTGCAACATATTTAACATTTATAGGACTGTTTGTCATCTAGTGGAGAGGGTGGAGGGAGGGAGTGGAAAAAATCAGAACAGAAGTGAGTGCAAGGGATAATATTGTAAAAAAAATTACCCTGGCATGGCTTCTGTCAATAAAAAGTTATTATAAAATTAAATTAAATTTAAAAAATAATACGTAAATAAATAAATTGATTAAAAAAAACTGTAGGCAAAATGCTTGATTTTATAGACTGTTGCCATAGATAAACTTCTCTCCCTCTAAATCCCAAACTAAATGATTTCATTTAAAAGAGTCATTTTCCAAATAATAACATTCTGCTGATGATCCAATAAGTGATTGTACCCTTCAACCTCCAAAGTAAGCCAAATGGTAAATAATCCTAAAGATGCAGCAAACCAGTCTCTAGCTTATACTTCCTTCTTATTTTGAACTTTATTATATCACCATTAAAAATGTAATTATGTCAGTTACACTGGTGTGATAATAAACAGAAATTAACTGCATGCATTTCATCTCAGCTTGAATAAGAAAATGATCAAAACATAATTATCTTTATATTTGGAAAATGAATATTAAAAGCAGAAATCTATGAACAAACACATCACTCAGACAAATGATGGCTGTCTTTCAAAAACATTACCCACATTAAAGCATGACCTTTATTTTTTAGAGAAGTTTTTGGTATTTTATGATTATTCAATAGAGAATCAAAAGAATATTTTCTTGTAAACAAGTCAAGCTTGATCTGAAAATCTTGCTAATTAAAAATGAAAGACAATATATGATTGCCTCCTAGTGATATTAAATTTAAAAAAATAGAGGCATCAAAACAATACAAGGGGAAGCTTTTAAAACTGAAATAAAATTTAAGCAAGAAAATTAATTCGTTAGGATACTAATTCTGAAATAGAAATATTTAACAGCAACCCATTCAAAATTTAGCCAGTCATTAACTTTCCCAGTACTCTAGTACCCCCTTCAAATGTTCCCCCATAAATATTTTCCTATACAGGAAGAATACAGAAGGGATGAGAGGCAAAATAATTCTCCAATGTAGATTAGGTTATACAATCTTTAAATGAGCATTCAAATTTCTTAAAACCTCTTATATTTAACTTTGTTTGTCAATGGAATATTTTCAAAATAGTGAGTACACAAGTGTACTATAACAGTAAACCTAGGTTTTAATGATGTATAATGTCAAATTAATTAGATATAATTTTATTCAAAAGTTATTTTTTTATTTATTATTGCAAAAACACCAACCCAGGCATTGAAGGTGATAAAATAGTAAATACACATGGCCCCATTTTTCAATTAAGGAAAAAATATGTATTGTGCTCATACCATCAAGATCAGAATCTTGGAAGATATGAATACAACTGTGACTTTAGTAAAACTAATGACATGATCAGAAGCAAATATATTTAAAAATTTGTGAGATTTTAAGGTGTGTGTATGTGCCATGCATGTATGTGTATATATGATATGTGTTCATGTGCATATGTTCATATATATATATATATATATATATATATATATATGCACATTTGCATATATTTATGTCTACACACAAAAAAATATACTTTTTCTATCTACAGATCTATGTACTTACAGAAAACAATTAAAACCTATGGGGTTATATGTAGAAGGCCAGTGGGTTCATGCAGATAAATATTTAGTCTGATCTTCTATCGGTTACTAGATATTGTGTCTGGATATTCAAGTTTTTTTAAGGTTTATAACTAATGAAAGACCACATCTTGTAGCAGTCCTTGTGGACCAGTCTTTTTATTTCAGACTGTTTTGACTTGTCTTTGTTAGATTTATTTTGTTTCTAGATTTGGTCAAATTACAGATATATTGACTTACTTCTGGGACCTAGATCAAGCTTTGATTGTCAGCACACCACACTATACCCAACTGTTGGAATCCTTACTAACTGCTAACTAATTAGAGTTGATCAAATCTTACAAGACGATGTTTTGGGCAGAACCTGAAACAAGGTACTAAGTAGAACTAATTAATACAAGGCTTGTGTTCACACCTTTACTCATTGGAGTTCAATGAGTTCATACCTCCCTTGAAGCTCTTTGGGCCAGAGAGCACTATGGGAGAAAACCCATAATCCCTCTCTCTGGAAGGAGCATAAATAGGCCAATGGGCCAGTCGAAGAGGTTCTTCAGAGTGAAGAAGCTACAAGTCGAGATTTCAGAGATTCATTCCATCTCTGTGCTGGTTGGAGGCAGAAGAAAGCAGAGGCAGAGGCTGAAGGACCAGACCTTTGGATTTGGCGACATTCGGAGGGAGCTCTTGGAACCAAGCAGAGAGATAGGCCTCTAAGCTAACCGGGCTATATTGGAGATAATAAAAGATCTGAACTTTGATCACCTGGCTGCGTTTTGAGAAGAAAAAGCTCACCACACCCATCCCCTTCCTTGGATTGAGCATCTCTGCCCATCTTCAGCAGGAAGCAGTTGTTGAGAAAACATCAGCCCAAACTGCTAATGTAATTTGGACTGATATGGGGGAGTGGGAAAAGGACTGCATTGCTATAATTTTATTTTAAAATTAAAATTTTAAAATTTTAAAATTAAGATTACAAACTGTGTTTAAAACTTGGGATGGAAAGTTTTAAACTTGTGTAACTATTGCTGCTATGTTTGAAGGATTTTTAGTCTGTTATGTATATGTATAGGAATTTTGATTCACTCTTGATATTTATATGTGGAATGGTTATTTGATAATTCCTTTCCATAAGAAAAAAAAAAAAAGGAATACATAGGAAATTGGGGAAACTGGTGTATTTTCTTAGGCACTTCTACCCCACCCCCTATCTTACTAGTTCAGATTTAATTGGAAGCCCTTTAAACAATCCTTTTCATGTTTTATTCCTTGCTTAAATTTACTGGACTATGATTTGCTGATTATGCTTTAACCTTGGAACCCCTTATTCTGTTGGAAATGCCTTGACAGACTTAGTTTTGTTTTTTTTTTTTTGTTTTTTTTTTTTTTTTTTTTTTAGAAACAACTAGAAATAAGACACCTTTCCTGGGACTGGCAGTCTCTCTGATCTGTTTCTCTACTTCTGTTACCCCCAGTCCTTAATTAGTATTTCAGCATACTTGCAGTTTGGTATCAGGCCTCTAAAAGTTTGGGGTTTGCCTGCCTTGGTCTAACTGCATAATCTGCTCAGAAATCTGATCTTTTCTGTAGCCCTGTCTGTTCCTCTGGGCGGGACAGGTGGAACTACTCCAAGCCTCACTCTTCTCCCCTAGAGTGGTATACCCCTCTGAATGGGCAGCACAACTGTCTTAAGCCCTGCTTCTCTGTCAACAGAGACTGAGTCAAATGCACAAATGACCACAGACCTAACTCACAGTGAACTGTCCATATGCTCTCCAACTGCAGAGGACCTGACATGATTGCAATAAGGAGCTTTTGTGTATTGCTGATTAACACTGGGGTTATCAGGGAGAAACTTGTCCTTGCCATAAGTCTTTGAATTGTTCTAGCTTTATTTTGGTTTTTATTAGGTTTATTTACTTAAGACTGGTCAAAATTGTAGTACTAAGACCTTCTAGAGGATGGTAATTCAATGATTTGAATAGTCAGAAGAGAGAGAGTGTGGAATGTTGTGCCACAGTTCCCTTTTAATTTCCTTACCCAGTTTTCTTAATTATCCTATTCACTTACTCTGCCTCAGGTTATAACCATTCCCTATTTTTTTTTAATTATAGCTTTTTATTTACAAGTTATATGCATGGGTAATTTTACAGCATTGACAATTGGCAAAAATTTTGTTCCAAATTTTCCCCTAGTTCCCCCTCCCCCCTCTCCTGGAAGTTTATTGCTTCCATGCTAATCTTGTCTGCATTAGTTTTGTTTGTACAAAAACTTTTCAATTTGATATAATCAAAATTTTCTATTTTGTGATCACTAATGATCTCTAGTTCTTCTCTGGTGATAAATCCCTTTCTCTTCTACAGGTCAGAGAGGTAAACTATCCTGTGTTCCTCTGATTTATTTATAATCTCATTCTTTATGCGTAGGTCATGAGCCCCTTTTGACCTTATCTTGGTGTACAGTGTTAAGTGTGGGTTGATGTCTAGTTTCTGCCATACTAGCTCCCAATTTTCCCAGAAATTTTTTATCCAAAAAGCCGGGGTCTTTGGATTTGTCAAATACTAGAGTATTAAAGTTATTTACTGTTTTGTCCTTTGAACCTAAACCTATTCCATTGATCAACTAATCTATTTCTTAGCCAATAACAAATGGTTTTGGTAACAGCTACTTTATAATATAATTTTAGATCTGGTGCAGCTAGGCCACCTTCATTTGATTTTGTTTTTCATTAATTCCCTAGGAATTCTTGACCTTTTGTTTTTCCATATGAACTTTGTTGTTATTTTTTCTAGGTTATTAAAATAGTTTTTTTGGGAGTCTGATTGGTATAGCACTAAAGAAATAGATTAGTTTAGGTAGTATTGGTATCTTTATTTTATTTGCTCACCCTATCCAAGAGCATTTAATATTTTTCCAATTGGTTAGATCAGACTTAATTTAAGTGGAATGTGTTTTGTAGTTTTGCTCATAAAGTTTCTCATTTTCCTTTGGCAGATAGATTCCTAAGTATTTTATACTATCAGTCATTACTTTAAATGGAATTTATCTTTGTAACTCTAACTCTTATTGCCAAAGCTGGCGTTTCTAATATAATATTGAATAGTAGCAGTGAAAATGGGCAACCTTGTTTGACTCCTGATCTTATTGGGAATGGTTGTAATTTGTCACAATTATATATGATGCTTACTGATGGTTTTAAATAGATGCTATTGATTATTTCAAGGAAAAAGCTATTTAGGATAAAAGTCTTATATCTTAGTCCTTAGGCTACAATCATTCCCTCATAATGGTTGATGGGATAAAGGTCTTTATCCATTTTAGACATTATTAGAACATCAGGAACTTCTCCAGTATCTTCCATTATGTCATCCTAGATGCCTCCCCACATTAGGTCATCCCCATCAAGGTACCTCCCCCATTGTGCAATGGCACAATGTCCTTGTTACCCTATAAAAGAAACTTGTATCTGACATTCATTGCTAGATTCTTTGAGATGACACCATTTAGCCCTAGGACCAAACCATGAATCCATCTGGTCCTAGTAAATCTCTCCATTAAATAAATTATTAAATACTCTCTAATCTCTATCTTGCTCAATTTCTCTGGCATTACATAACTAGGAGTTAAAAACAATATGAGTAAGGAAATAATAAGAAATCATTTAGCTGTCCATGATGAATTCAGATAACTTGGATCTGATTAAATGAACTATATTCTCAAGCTTGAGGGTATAGGATGGATGGAATTTAACAATAGGATAATAAGGATTGGCATTGTGAAAAATCATGTGAAACAGAATATAAACCAAAAATTAAAGAAGGAAAATACCCCAATTAAAAAAAATACAGAAATTGTAAGCTACAAGCCAGTGAATTTTACTTTGAATCTCAGGTAAATTCTAGAAATGATTATCAGAAGAATGATTGGTAAACATCTAGAAAGGGAAATAGTGATAACAAAAAGATCGCAGGCTTCATCAAAAAATAGCCATGGAAGATAACCTTATTTCATTTTTATAGGACTAATACAATATAAAGAAAATGTCATGGATATAATTTATCTAGATATCTAATAATGTTTTTGGTAAAGTACCCCATACTATTCTTACGAGGATGGAGACATATAGACTAGATTATAAGTCAAAACAGGATAATAGGTTGAGAACTAGTTGAATAATAGGTCTCAAAAAGTAGCTTTTTTATTTTTTTTTTACTATCAGTTTTCCATGAGCTTGCCATTGCTTGACATTTTGATCAATGACTTAAATAAAGACATAGATAGTATGCTCTTCATATTTGCAGATAAAATAAGATTAGGAGGGAAAACTTACATAGTGATTGAGAGAATCTGAATCCAAAAGGATCTTGATAGACTAAAGCACTGGACTTAATCTGATAAAATGAAATTCAACAGGATTCAATATGAAAACCTCCACTTAATAATTATAAATCAACTTCTTGTACATAAAATGAAGAAATTATGTTTAGACAACAATGGTTCTCTTCAAAAAGAATAAAATCTATGGGTCTTTTAATCAGTCACTGAATAAACATTTGTTAAATACCTACTATGCTCCAGGTGTGGTATAAAGGGCTGGAGATTTAAGGATTAAAAAGAGGTTAAAGATAAGCCTGGTCCTTAAGAAGTAAATGATCTATTGGAGTACATACTAAAATATCTTTGAAAAAAAAATCCTCATTTTATATTATCCTGCTTTATTTGAGACTTGGCATGGAAGTTTAGGAGGCGATATTTTCAGAGTATTTTCACCATGTCACAATTCATCTGCAATATTGTGTTCAGATCTGGATACCAGGGTTTAAGAACAATATTGATTGGATGGAGAGTGTCAAGAGCCGTATGAAGATTAGTTAAAGGAACTCAAAGTATTTAGTTAAAAGACAAGAGTCAGAGAGGATATGATAGCTATCTTCAAGTATTTGAAGGCTTGTTATTTGAAGGACTGAATTTGTTCCATTCAACCTGATTAAAATATTCCTAGAAAAATGAATTGGTCACCTTGTGAAAGGTTTAGGATTTTTATTTGGAAATAAATAAAGGCTCCATAGTACTAATGATATATTAGCCTGTGATTTTCAAAACCAGCCTTAACAAATTTTGTACCATTTTAACTACTATTTATTCTTTTTCATAGTAAATTCCTCTGATCATAGCAGAAAATCTCAAGTGCAATGTAATGTCTTTTAAAGTTACTATTAAAATGCATTAAAATACCCCAGGTTTTAGGATAAGAACTCACTATTTGACAAAAAGTGCTGGGAAAATTGGAAACTAGTCAGGCAGAAATTAGGAATTGACCCACACCTAATGCCACATACAAGATAAAGTCAAATGACTTCATGATTTGGACATAAAATTAGAAGAACATGGAACAGGTTACCTCTCAGATCTGTGGAGAAGAAAGGAATTTATGACCAAAAAAATTGGAGATCATTATTGATCACAAAATAGAAAATTTTGATTATATCAAGTTAAAAAGTTTTTTCTACAAAAATAACAAATGTAGACAAGATCAGAAGGAAAGCAATAAAATGGAGAAAAAAAACATTTTTACAGTTAAGGGTTCTGATAAAGGCCTCATTTCCAAAATATATAGAAAATTGACTATAATTTATAAGAAATCAAGCCATTCTCCAATTGATAAATGGTCAAAAGATATGAACAGACAATTTTCAGATGATGAAATTGTAACTATACTCATATAAGAAGGTGTTGCAAGTAATTATTGATGAGAGAAATACAAATTAAGACAACTCTGAAGTACCACTGCACACCTCTTAGATTGGATAAGGTGACAGGAAAAGATAATGATGGATGTTGGAGGGGATATGGCAAATCTAGGACACTAGTACATTGTTGGTATAACTGTGAATGGATGGCATCATTCTGGAGAACAATTTAGAACTATATTCAGAAAGTTATCAAACTGTGCATATCTTTTGATCCAGCAGTGTTTCTATTGGGCTTATATCCCAAAGATTTTATATATATATAATATATATTTAATTTTAATAGCTTTTTATTTACAAGTTATATGCAAGGGTAATTTTACAGCATTGACAATTGCCAAACCTTTTGTTCCAATTTTCCCCCTCCTTCACCCTCCCTCCCCTAGATGGCAGGATGACAAATACATGTTAAATAGATTAAAATATCAATTAAATACAAAATAAGTACACATGTCCAAACCGTTATTTTGCTGTACAAAAATAATCAGACTCTGAAATAGTGTACAATTAGCCTGTGAAGGAAATCAAAAATGCAGGTGGGCAAAAATATAGGGATTGGGAATTCAATGTAATGGTTCTTCTTCATAGGATACTTAAATTACACTTTTCCCTCAACTTTGACATTGGAAGATGTTCTTACAATTTCTCTTAAACCTTGACTAGGGAACAACATGTACAGTTACTATATCTTTTAGATGCTATGTTGCAATTTCAGTCCCTTGAACTATGATATTATTTCCTCAAAAAACAATAAATAACTCAAAATTAGAATGGATATGAGCTCCATTGGAGAAAATAAGAATGTTTAGCTAGACGAGAAGTCTTAGTGGAGAAATAACAAATCTCTTCAAATATTTGAATATTGGAAGATGATTTGTTTTTCTTGGTCCTGGAAGGCAGAACCAGGAATAATGGGTTAGGGCTGAAGGACCAGACCTTTGGATTTAAAGACATTTGGAGAGAGCTCTTGGAACCAAGCAGAGAGATAGGCCTCTAAGCTAACCGGGCTATATTGGGATAATAAAAGATCTGAACTTTTATCACCTGGCTGCTTTTTGAGAAGAAAAAGCTCACAACATTATGGCGCCCTGAACGTGGGACAAACAGACCCCTCAGTGGATTTCAGTGGAAAAGCTCCGATCCTGATTCAAATGGAAAAGCCTCTGATCCTGATCCAGTGGAAAAGACTCATCAACCCAGAAATTAGGGTGAGTGCAACAAAGAAATTTTGTTAGAAGAGTTAAAGTAGAATTTCATCTAAGATGGGACAGATATTTAGAAAACAGCCTGTTTCTGTTCAAGGAAAATGTTTAGACAGCATTGTCAAAATTATGGAAAGCCAAGGTTTAATTATAAGTTTACAGCAAATCACTGAATTTTTACAAACTGTAAAGGACATATGTCCTTGTTTCTCTCTTGATAAGGAATTAGATCTAAATGAATGGAAATTGGTTGGAGAGGATCTTTGTCAATTCTATGAATTAATACATATAATGTAATACAATTGGCTATAAGAAGTTATTTAAGTGATAGAATGATGAAAAGGAAAGTACAGGAGGAAGAAGTGCCAACTTTACTAGGTGAAAAGGAGGAGTAGTCAGAACTCCTTTTCAGTCCACTCAGCAGAACGATGAGAATGGAGACAATTCTGAGTATGATACTTCACAGCAGGAGGAATTAGGTGATTCTACATCTCATGACCCTCCCCCCGCAATTAACCCTTCATGGGTGGAACAAGGGGGAGGGAGAGAGACAGAAACACAGTCAGCTTCTCCTGTAAAGCAGAATTTAACAAGATTAGAAAAAGCATTAATTAAGGCAAAAAATGAAGGAGAAGATATATCTGATTTTATAAATGCATATCCTGTGATTGAAGAGCTCAACTCCTCAGGTCAAAAAGAGAGAAAATACACTCCTTTTAATTTGGGAAAAATTAAAGATTTGAAAAAGGGTTGCACTCTTTATGGGGCTACATCCTCTTATGTGAAGATGTTACTGGATAATTTGTTTTATGAAATCCTAACCCCAAATGACTGGAAATCCATAACGAAAACTTGTCTAGAACGGGGACAAAATTTATTGTGGCTTTCAGAGTTTCATGAATTATGTAGGATTCAAGCCCAACACAATAGGCAAACAGGACGAATCACTTTTGACCAACTAGCTGGTGAAGGTCAGTATGCAGAGAGTTCAGAACAAATTTATTATCCCATAACAGTGTATGAACAAATTTCTAAGGCTGCAATAAGCTTGGAATTCTCTCCCTGGACAGAAAGATGGAAATAATGTTTTCACAAAAATAGAGCAAGGTCCCAATGAACCTTTTGCAGATTTTGTGGGATGTCTACAAACAGTTGTAATAAGAACCATTGGAGACAATGCAGCAACAGAAATAATGACTAAACATTTGGCTAAGGAAAATGCCAATGAGGTTTGCAAAAGAATTATATGGGGGCTAGACAAAGATGCTCCTTTAGAGGAAATCATAAGACACTGTACCACAGTGGGCACAAATGCTTATTATGCCCAGACTATGATGAACATGGAAAGACAAGGTCCTTCTTTGCAGAGGAATTCTAGAGAAACTCGTCGATGTTTTCATTGCGGAAAAATTGGACATTTGAGAGCTCATTGTAGATATGGAGATAGAGTGAGAAGACAGGGTGAGAGAAAACCCAAAACCCCATGTCCAAAATGTAATGGAGGCTTTCACTGGGCCTCTAAATGTATATTGACCTAGAGGAATGAGAGGCAGGGCCCAGCTCTAAAGTATCAATCAAAGGACAGGTGGGGCATGATAGCAGCTGAGGTTACACCCAGAGAGACTTTAGAAATTCAGAACCCTGATGTCATCAACCAACAGAAAAGCAATCAGGATTACAGTTGGGAAGAATACAGGCCTTTTAAGACAACAAGACAATATCCAATGCAAACAACTCCAATGTAATTACCAGATGATGAGGAGAAATCCCAAACTTGGTAAATAGAAGGGAATTAGATTAACTGCTTGGGGAAGAGGATCTGCTTATATTTCCACAGATGAAGAAAGAATCAGATGGCTGACAATGAGACTGTCAAAAGGACTCTTAAAATCTTCAGAAATCATTGGGTTCCCTGAGATGAAAAATTGTTGATGAGACTTTTTGCAGTACTTCAGAGCTTACAGGAATTATTAGATTCCTGGCACATGAACTAATGGACAATGGATTGCTTATGGACTATTTCTAGGACTTATGGACATGTGTAAATTTTCAGGTTGATTTATGTTGTTACATTACTACTAGCCTGTGTTATATTGCTATGTGCTTATGTAAATTATGTATAATGCCTCCCATATTGATGGATTTATGTATACCATGTATATCTGTTACAAAGTTCTGGTCCATATTGATGGATTTATGTGTACCCCCTCAGAAACCCCCTATGTTTTAAAACAAAAGAAAGAGGGAGATGTTGGAATCCTTACTAACTGCTAACTAATTAGAGTTGATCTAATCTTACAAGAAGATGTTTTGGCCAGAACCTGAAACTAGGTACTAAGTAGAACTAATCAATACAAGGCTTGTGTTCACACCTTTACTCATTGGAGTTCAATGAGTTCATACCTCCCTTGAAGCTCTTTGGGCCACAGAGCACTATGGGAGAAAACCCATAATCCCTCTCTCTGGAAGGAGCATAAATAGGCCAATGGGCCAGTCGAAGGAGTTCGAGAGAGGAAGACGCTACAAGTCGAGATTTCACCGGAATGACATGAAGACTGGAGCTGGCTGGAGGCTGAAGAAAGCAGAGGCAGAGGCTGAAGGACCAGACCTTTGGATTTGGCGACATTCGGAGAGAGCTCTTGGAACCAAGCAGAGAGATAGGCCTCTAAGCTAACTGGGCTATATTGGGATAATAAAAGATCTGAACTTTTATCACCTGGCTGCGTTTTGAGAAGAAAAAGCTCACAACATCCCAGAGCTCTTCATTGGGTGTAGCTGATTCAGTTCATTACTGCTCCATTAGAACTATTTTGGTTCATATCATTGCTGAAGATGGTCAGGTCCATCAGAATTGATCATATAGTATTGTTGTTGAAGTGTAATGGGCTGAAGCTCGAGTTGATGCACTGAGATTCCAAACACGTGAGGCTAAACAGTAATTTGACCATATTCTATTAATATATGCTTGGAGAAAGAATGGCCCCCCACCCACTCTTTGTGCAAGTTCTTATGTATTATATAGGAAATGACATAGGGATGACTTTGGAGGGGCGGAGAGAGAGGCAGAGAGAATGCTGGCCGGGTTCGTGTCACAGCTACTCACATCCCTATCGCTATCCTCCTTCACCTCCACAAAGAATAAAGATTGAAGATTTTCCCTTAATCTGAATTCCTGACTCCGGCTGATTTTAAAATACACAGGCATCACATTGAAGTATATAATGATCTCCTAGTTCTGCTCATTTCACTCAACATCAGTTTGTGTAAGTCTCTCCAGCCCTTTCTGAAATTATCCTGTTGGTCACTTCTTACTGAACAATAATATTCCAAAATATTCACATACCATACTTTATTCAGCCATTCTCCAATTGATGGGCATCCACTCAGTTTCCAGGTTCTATCCACTACAAAGAGACCTGCCACAAACATTCATGCACATACTGGTCTCTTTCTCAACTCTTATTGATAAAGCTAGAATTTCTAATACAATATTGAATAGTAATGGTGATTTTATGCAAGTAGGACTCTAGAAATATGAATTTCCCCTTATTACCACTTTGGCTGCATCCCACAAATTTTGGTATGATGGCTCATTGTTGTCATTATCTTGAGTGAAATTATTAATTGTGTCTATAATTTTCTGTTTCATCCAATCATTCTTTAATAGGAGATTAATTAATTTCCAATCACTTTTTGGTCTATTTACCCCTAACTTTTTGTTGAATGTACTTTTTATTGCATTGTGATCTGAAAAGAAAGCATTTGTATTTCTGGCTTTCTGCATTTAATTTTGAGGTCTTTATGTCCTAAGATATGGTCAATTTTTGAATAGGTTCCATGAACTTCTGAGAAGAAAGTATATTCCTTTCTGTCTCCATTCAGTTTTCTCCAAAGATCTATCATACATAATTTTTCTAATATTCTATTTACCTCTTTGATTTCTTTCTTATGTTTTGTGGTTTGATTTGTCTAATTCTTAGAGTGCAAGTTTGAGATCTCCCACTAATACAGTTTTGCTGTCTATTTCTTTTTGCAACTCTCTTAACTTCTCCTTTAGGAAGTTAGATGCTATACCACTTGGTGCATATATGTTTAGTATTGATATTGCTTCTTTGTCTATGCTACCCTTTACCAAGATATAGTTTTCTTCCTCATCACTTTTAATAAGATCAATTTTTGCTTTTGCTTGATCTGAGATAAGGATGGCTACCCCTGCTTTTTTTACTTCACCTGAAGCATAATAGATTCTTCTCCAATCTTTTATCTCTACTCTGTATGTATCACCCTGCTTTAAATGTGTTTCCTGCAAACAACATATTTTAGGGTTCTGACTTTTGATCCAGTCTGCTATCTGCTTCTGCTTTATGGGACAGTTCATCCCATTTATATTTACTGTTAAAATGACCAATTCTGCATTTCCTGCCATCTTGTTATCCCCAGATTATGTTTTTCTTTTACTTGTCCTCCCAACCCTCTTTCCCAGTTTTAAACTTATGTACCACACTTGTATTATGAAGCCCACCCTCTTTAAGATTCCTCCTTCCCCATTTTGAATTTCTTCTCCTTTCTTGTACCCTTCCCTTATTACTCTTTTTCTTTTCCCTTTCCCTCTCCCCCTTTTTAATGAAGTGAGAGATTTTCTGTAAAACAAGTATGTCAATTATTTTCTCTTTGAGCCAACTCTGATGAGAGTAAGATTCACACAATGTTCCTCCCCGTCTCTAAATTCCCTCAGATATGATAGGTTTCCTTGGCCTCTTTGTGGGATGCAGTTTTTTATCCCCTCTTTCTCTTTTTTTTTTTTTTTTTGACACTATCCCTTTCCATTTCTACTTCACTTTTTTATGTTATAGCAGTAAAATCAAATTATACAACTAGTCTTTTTGTATATCCACAACAGAAATACAATTCTCGAGAGTTCCTTTTACCTTTTCTGCTTTTCTTGAGTTCTGTGGTTGGAGATCATTTTTATTTTTGTTTAGTTCTGGTTTTTTCCTTAGAAACAAATGGAATTCGTGTGTTTCATTAAATGTTCATCTTCTTCTCTGGAAGAAAATGCTCAGAATAGCTGGACAGCCAGATCTTGGGTGATCCTTATTGTGGCACCTCTGTACTTGAATTTTTTTTTCTGGCTGCTTGTAATATTTTTTCCTTAATCTGATAGTTCTAAATTTGGCCACAATATTCCTTGGAGTTTTTACTTTAGCATCTTTTCCAGAATGTGTTCAATGAATTCTTTCAATGTCTATTTTACCTTCTGATTCTATTACCTCTGGACAGCTCTCTTTGATGATTTCTTGTAAAATTGTATCTAGGTTCTTTTTTTCATCATAATTTTTGGAAAGTCCAATAATCCTCAGATTATCTCTCCTAGATCTATTTTCCAGTTCTTTCATTTTTCCAAGTAGATATTTCATGTTTTTTTTTTTCCCAATTTATTATTATTATTATTATTTGGTTTTGCTTGACTGATTCTTGCTGTCTCAATGAATCATTGGTTTCTGTTTGTTCAGTTCTGATTTTTAATGAGTTATTTTCTTCATTAACTTTTTTTTACTTCTTTTTGTATATGTCCAATTGAGTTTTTAAATGAGTTGTTTTGCTCTATGGATTTTTTTTTCCATTTCAGTAATTGTTTTTAGTGAATTATATTATTTTTCCAATTCACAAATCTTACTTTCTAGTGAATTCTTGATCTTCTCCTATTCACAAATCTTACTGACCAGAGATTTTTTTTTACTTTTTCCAATTCAGAAATTCTATTTCCCTGAAATTCCTAGGATTTTTTTTTTTACCTTTTCCAATTCATATTTCAAGAAGTTGTTATTTTCTTGCAAAGCTTCTCTTTCCTTTCCCCATTTTTCTTCTAACTCTCTTTTGAGAATTTTAATGGTCTTTTCTAAGAGGGTATTATATAAAGGGTTCCAGTTAACATTCCCCTTTGGGGTACTGTCTGGAGACTGTTTGCTGTTAGTTTCCTCAGGGTTGCAAACCTGCTCTTTTTCTGTATAGAAGCTATCGATTGTCCTTTTGATTTTTTACTCATTTTTTAAAGCCTTTAGGGTCTGCCTTTAGGGCAAGGGGGTTACCAACTTCCTTTGTGAAGCAGGGAACGATGTAAACAGGTTTCAGGCAGTGAGGTATGGGAGTGCTCTGGGCAAAAGTTCCCCCTTCCCCCACCAGAAGTGACTCAGCATGGCCCAAGCTATGGAATTGCCCAGTGGAGAACCCCACTGTGTGGTTTAACGATTCCCCTAAGGCTAAAGACTAAGCAGTGAAAGTGTCACTACCCAAGGTCAAAGCCCCCCAGTGGGGCTGTGGGTATTAGCAGCCAGCGAATAGCCTGGGACAGACTGGAAGTATCTCTGCCCCAAAGCAAATCACACCGTGAATGTTCTATTGCCCCAGGCTGAGCCCCCACTGTGCAGATTAGAGGCTGCCCTGGGCTGTGTCCCCCCGCTGCTGTGCCCCCCCCGCTGCTGTGCAGGTTTGTCACTGCCCCAAGGAAAAACCCTGTACTGTGGGTTGGGGCTGCAAGGTTGTGCTGTGATCTGTGCTGTCACTTCCGGTTTTGGGGGTCACAGCCTGACCCTGTGAGGTTCTAGAGTTAATGGGAATTTTAGAGTGACTGATTTCTTTGCTGATCTACTGTTTTGCCAGCAGTCTATGCAGTGTCATCTCTGTAATTTTCTAACCACAGAGACCACTCCTGTCCAGTCTGCACAATATGTTATCCTCTAGTTCTCTTCCTGCTTGCACTGATCTTCTCCCCAGCCCCTCATGACAAACCTTTTCTGATGAAATTCCAGATTATCTTTGGCTGGTGAGTTGTTGTACTTCTAGTCTTTATGGTTTTACCAATCAGGCGCTATTTTTGAGGCTGAATTTAATGTTGGTGATGAGGGTATCAGAGAGCTTAGAAAGTCATGTATACCTTCTCCACCATCTTGGCTCTACATCCTCAAAGAGATCTTAAAGAAGGGAAAGAGAAGAACATGTGCAAAATTGCAAGAAACTAGAAACTGAATGGATGTCCATCAGTTGGATAATGGCTGAATAAGTTATGGTATACAAATGTTATGGAATATTAACGCTCTGTAAGAAATGACCAGCAGGATGATTTCAGAGAAGCCTAGAGAGACTTACATAAACTGATTCTAAGTGAAATGAGTAGAACCAGGAGGTCATGTATATGACAACATCATTATTAAAGACCAATCAATTCTGATGAACGTGACTCTTTCCAACAATGACATAACTGATGCCAGTTGCAATGACCGTGTGAGGAAGAGAGTCATCTATACACAAGAAAACTTCCACAAACGTGACATAGTAATCCAAATAGAGATTTATTTCCCTGCAGCTTAGTTTATAGTCACCTGATTTCTTGAATATGTACCCCTTGAGATCTCTCTCTTTAGAATCAAATGTTGTCACACACTCTAACACAACTCAGTTTACTGATAGGATTAAAAGTTAAACTTTTTTTTTTCCTGCTATGGTTTAATTTTATAATTATAAACCTGATTTATTCATACATTTCCATGATATTTGCTTCCAAATTACTGGATATTATTAACACTTTTCATTCTCAATCTGCATTCAAAAAACTATCAACAATGCATCAAATTTGGGCACTATCTGTTTTTGTATATACCAATAGCTCTAAATCATTTTTGCAAATCTTTCAATGATTTTACAGTTGTTCAGTCTTCAAGGTTCCTTGGGCTGAGATCATTTCATAAAGAAATATTTGTTTCTTCTCCTTGAACCACTTTCCTTCTTGTCTTTTTTGAAAACTATTTTTTTGCTATAGAAGTTTAATGATAAACCAGATAATCCACCTCACATAAATCTATTATCCACTTCTGCTTCTAATGCTTAACACTTGATGAACCTAAGCAACTAAATTCACATCCCAGTTCCTTACTTTTCTTTTCTTATTAAAGCTTTTGTTATGTTCAAAACATATGCATGGATAATTTCCAATATTCAGTCTTGCAAAATTTTGCCTTTTAAATTTTTCCCTCCTTTCCCCCTACTCCTTCCCCTAATTCAGAAGAGCAATCCTTCTATACATATTTCATCACATCAAAAAGAAAAAAGAGAGAGAGAAAAAACAAAGTGCAAGCAAACAACAATAAAAATAAAAAAAATATATATTATTTTTTTTTTTGTTGTGCACATTCAGTTCCCAGTTTTCTCTCTGGTTGCAGATGCCTCTCTTCATCACAAAACCATTGGAAGTGACCTGAATCATCTCATTGTAGAAGAAATCTACATCCATCAAAATTGATCATTGTATGATCTTGCTGTTGCCATGTATAATTATTTCCTGGTTCTGCTAATTTCACTTAGTATCAGTTCATGCAAATCTCTCCAGTCATCTATGAAATCATGCTGCTGATCATTTCTTATAGAACAATAATATTTAATAACATTCATATACCACAACTTAGTCAACCATTCTCCAATTTATGAGCAGCCACTCAGTTTCCAGTTTCTTGCCACTACAAAAAGGGCTGCCACAAACATTTTGCCCACGTGGGGTCCATTTACCTTCTCTATTGTCTCTTTGGGATAGAAGCTTAGCATTGCCCAGTAGCAACATATTATATCAAAGTGTATGCACAGTTTGCTTGCCCTTTGGGCATGGTTTCAAGTTGCTCTGTAAAATGCTTACATTATTTCACAACTCCTCCAACAATGTATTAGTGTCCCATTTTTTTTTCAGAATCCCTTTCAACATTCATCATTATCTTTTCCTATCATCTTAGCCAGTCTGAGAGGTATGTAGTGATACCTCAGAGATCTCTTAATTTCCATTTCTTTGATGAATAGTGATTTAGAGCACCTTTACATGTGACTGGAAATGGCTTTAATTTTTTCATTCAATAATTGTTTGTTCATATCCGTTGGCCACTTATCAGTTGGAGAATTGCTTGAATTCTTATAAATTTGAGGCAATTCTCTCTATATTTTAGAAATGAGGTATTTTTTGCAATCCTTAAATGTAAAAATTTTCCTCCAGTTTATTGCTTTCTTTCTTCATTGGTTTTGTTTGTAAAACAAAATTTTCGGACTTCCGGCCAAGATGGCGGAGAGGAAATACACTGCTGTGTAACCTCCGTGTTTTTCTCTCACTATCCATTTCATTTCATGCCTCTGAATTAATGCTCGACTGAAAAAAAACATACAATTACTTACTAAGAGAAACCATCCTTGAGACTCGTCAAGAAAGGTCTGTTTTTGCGCGAGGGCGGGGACGGTATTTAAATCGGAAGCAGTCTGCGGGCAGCAGCTGAAGCGAGAGCACAGATAGCAGCTCAGAGCCGAGTAGAGCGGAGAGGGGGTGGGGAGGGATCGCAGCCGTCTCTGCGGGGAGAGCTTTGCTACAGGATTAGATACTTTGCTCCAGCAGCAAGTCAGCAGCCTATCAGAGAAGCTAAAAACACCAAGGGTGAAGAATACAACCCCCAAACAGCTGGAGTCTCTCGGGACCTGGCCACCCCTCCCCCACAGTGTCTCAGAGCGCTCGGATCTCAGAACGCATGTGCCATAGCACAGTAGGACCCGTGCCTCACGAATACCCTGCCCCTCCCCCAAAGAAAGCAGCCTCCACTCAAGGGTTTTTTTCTTCTGTCTCTTTGATAGTTTGTCTTTGATTATTAGACAAAATGAGCAAGAAGCTGAAAAAGAATTTAACCCTTGACAGCTTCTATACAGATAAAGAGCAGACTCCAAATCCTGAGGAGACTAAAAACAAACAGTCCCCAGGTGAATCCCCAAAGGAGGAGATCATATGTTCCTCAGCACAGATGAATCTCATGGAGGAAATTAAAAAGGCTCTCACAAGGGAGCTAGAAGAAAAATGGGAAAAGGAGAGGGAGGCTTTGCAAAAGGGGAAGGAGGCTTGGCAAAAGGAGAAGGAGGCTTTGCAAAAGGAGAGGGAGGCTTGGCAAAAGAGCCTGGAGAAGTCAATTAAAGAGAGGGTGGATAAAGAAACCAAATCCTTGAAAAATAGGATTGGTGAACTGGAAAACAAAATTGGCGAAATGGAAAAAAATTCCACAGAACAAAAGAACTCAATTGGACAATTAGAAAAAGATCTTAAAAAAGTGAGTGAAGAAAATACCTCACTGAAAATCAGGATCGAACAATTGGAATTGAATGACTCGAGGAGACAAGAAGAATCAGTCAAGCAAATCCAAAAAAATCAAACAATAGAAAAGGATGTGAAATACCTTCTGGGGAAGACAACAGACCTGGAAAACAGATCCAGGAGAGACAACCTGAGAATCATCAGACTTCCAGAAAAGCATGATGAAAAAAAGAGCCTGGACACTATTTTCCAGGAAATTATCAAAGAGAACTGCCCAGAAGTCATAGAAACAGAAGGTAAAATAGACATTGAAAGAATTCATCGATCCCCTACTGAAAGGGATCCTAAAATCAAAACACCAAGGAATATAGTGGCCAAATGCCAGAGCCCTCAGGCGAAGGAAAAAATACTGCAAGCGGCTAGAAAAACCCAATTCAAGTATCAAGGAGCCACAATAAGGATCACCCAGGATCTGGCAGCATCCACATTAAAGGATTGAAGGGACTGGAATATGATATTCCGAAAGGCTAAGGAACTTGGTATGCAACCAAAAATAACTTACCCAGCGAGATTGAGCATCTTTTTCCAGGGAAGAAGATGGACATTCAACGAAATAAGCGAATTTCATCTATTTCTGATGAAAAAGCCAGAACTTAACAAAAAATTTGATCTACAAGCACAGAACTCAAGAGAAATCTAAAAAGGTAAAGATTAATCTTGGGAACTATATTTCGGCTATAAAGATGTATAAAGAATACATGTATACCTTGTTCTAGAAACTAGATGTGGAAAGGACATTGTACCAGAAAAAAGGGAAAGTGATGGTACTACATTTCATGAAGAGGCAAAGAAAACCTAGTATATCTGAGAGAAAGAATGGAGAGGGATGAATATAGTGAGTATTTTACTGCTTTCAGAATTGGCATTAAGAGAAGAATTTTAGACATATTCAATCTATGGTGAAACTTCTCCCACCTCATTGAAAAGTGAGAAGGGAAAAGTGAAAAGGGAAGTAATAAGCTAAGTGGAAGGGAACACGGTAACTGGGAGGGAAAGGGGTAAGTTGGGGGGGGGGAACTTTAAGGAGGGAAGGAGGGATACTAAAAAAGGGAGGGCTGTGAGAAGCAAGTGGTGCTCACAAGCTTAATACTGGGAAGGGGGGTAAGGGAGTAAGAAGGGAGAAAAGCATAAACCGGGGTTAACAAGATGGCAAGTAATACAGAATTGGTCATTTTAACCATAAATGTGAACGGGGTAAACTCCTCTATAAAGAGGAAGCGGTTAGCAGAATGGATTAAAAGCCAGAATCCTACAATATGTTGTTTACAGGAAACACACCTGAAGCGGGGTGATACATGCAGGTTAAAGGTAAAAGGTTGGAGCAAAACCTACTATGCTTCAGGTGAAGCCAAAAAAGCAGGGGTAGCCATCCTGATCTCAGATCAAGCTAAAGCAAAAATTGATCTAATCAAAAGAGATAAGGAAGGGCACTATATCTTGCTAAAGGGTAGAATGAATAATGAAGAAGGATCTATATTAAACATATATGCACCAAGTAGTGTAGCATCTAAATTCTTAAAAGAGAAATTAAGAGAGCTGCAAGAAGAAATAGACAGTAAATCTATAATAGTGGGAGATCTCAACCTTGCACTCTCAGAATTAGATAAATCAAACCACAAAATAAATAAGAAAGAAGTCAAAGAGATAAATAGAATACTAGAAAAATTAGATATGATAGATCTCTGGAAAAAATGTAATGGGGACAGAAAGGAGTACACCTTCTTTTCAGCAGTTCATGGAACTTATACAAAAATTGACCATATATTAGGACATAAAAACCTCAAACTCAAATGCAGTAAGGCAGAAATAGTGAATGCATCCTTTTCAGACCATGATGCATTGAAAATTACATTCAATAAAAAGCCACAGGAAAGTAGACCAAAAATAATTGGAAACTAAATAATCTCATACTAAAGAATGATTGGGTGAAACAGCAAATTATAGACATAATTAATAACTTCATCCAAGAAAACGATAATAATGAGACATCATACCAAAATGTATGGGATGCAGCCAAAGTGGTAATAAGGGGAAATCTCATATCTCTAGAGGCCTATTTGTATAAAATAGAGAAAGAGAAGATCAATGAATTGGGCTTGCAACTAAAAATGCTAGAAAAGGAACAAATTAAAAACCCCCAATCAAACACTAAACTTGAAATTCAAAAAATAAAAGGAGAGATCAATAAAATTGAAAGTAAAAAAAACTATTGAATTAATTAATAAAACTAAGAGTTGGTTCTATGAAAAAACCAACAAAATAGACAAACCCTTAGTAAATCTGATTAAAAAAAGGAAAGAGGAAAATCAAATTGTTAGTCTTAAAAATGAAAAGGGAGAACTCACCACTAACGAAGAGGAAATTAGAGCAATAATTAGGAGTTACTTTGCCCAACTTTACGCCAATAAATTCGACAATTTAAATGAAATAGAAGAATACCTCCAAAAATATAACTTGCCTAAACTAACAGAGGAAGAAGTAAATATCCTAAACACTCCTATCTCAGAAAAAGAAATAGAACAAACTATCAATCAACTCCCTAAGAAAAAAACCCCAGGACCAGATGGATTTACATCTGAATTCTATCAAACATTTAAAGATCAATTAACTCCAATGCTAAATAAACTATTTGAAGAAGTAGGGATTGAAGGAGTCCTACCAAACTCCTTTTATGACACAGATATGGTACTGATACCTAAACCAGGTAGGCTGAAAACAGAGAAAGAAAATTATAGACCAATCTCCCTAATGAATATTGATGCTAAAATCTTAAATAAAATATTAGCAAAAAGATTACAGAAAATCATCCCCAGGATAATACACTATGACCAAGTAGGATTTATACCAGGAATGCAGGGCTGGTTCAATATTAGGAAAACTATTAACATAATTGACTATATCAACAACCAACCAAACAAAAACCATATGATCATCTCAATAGATGCAGAAAAAGCATTTGATAAAATCCAACAGCCATTCCTAATAAAAACACTTGAGAGCATAGGAATAAAAGGACTTTTCCTTAAAATAGTTAGGGGCATATATTTTAAACCTTCAGTAAGCATCATATGCAATGGGGAAAAACTGGAACCTTTCCCAGTAAGATCTGGAGTAAAACAAGGTTGCCCACTATCACCATTATTATTCAATATTGTATTAGAAACACTGGCCTCTGCAATAAGAGTCGAGAAAGAGATTAAAGGAATTAGAGTAGGCAATGAGGAAACCAAACTATCACTCTTTGCAGATGATATGATGGTATACCTAGAAAACCCCAGAGATTCTACTAAAAAGCTATTAGAAATAATTCATAATTTTAGCAAAGTAGCAGGATACAAAATAAATCCCCATAAATCCTCAGCATTTTTATATACCACCAACAAAATCCAAGAGCAAGAGATACAAAGAGAAATTCCATTCAAAATAACTGTTGATAGCATAAAATGTTTGGGAATCTTCCTACCAAAGGAAAGTCAGGAATTATATGAGCAAAATTACAAAAAAGTTTTCACACAAATAAAGTCAGACTTAAATAATTGGAAAAATATTAAGTGCTCTTGGATAGGCCGAGCGAATATAATAAAGATGACAATACTCCCTAAACTAATCTATTTATTTAGTGCTATACCAATCAGACTTCCAAGAAAATATTTTAATGATTTAGAAAAAATAACAACAAAATTCATATGGAACAATAAAAAGTCGAGAATCTCAAGGGAATTAATGAAAAAAAAAATCAAATGAAGGTGGTCTAGCTGTACCTGATCTAAAATTATATTATAAAGCAGCAGTCACCAAAACCATTTGGTATTGGCTTAGAAATAGATTAGTTGATCAGTGGAAAAGGTTAGGTTCACAAGACAGAATAGTCAACTATTGCAATCTAGTGTTTGACAAACCCAAAGATTCTAAATTTTGGGATAAGATTTCATTATTTGATAAAAACTGCTGGGATAACTGGAAATTAGGCATGGACCCACACTTAACACCATATACCAAGATAAGATCAAAATGGGTCCATGATCTAGGCATAAAGAATGAGATTATAAATAAATTAGAGGAACATAGGATAGTTTATCTCTCAGACTTGTGGAGGAGAAAGAAATTTGTGACCAAAGATGAACTAGAGACCATTACCGATCACAAAATAGAAAATTTTGGTTATATCAAATTAAAAAGCCTTTGTACAAACAGAACGAATGCAAACAAGATTAGTAGGGAAGCAACAAACTGGTAAAACATCTTTACAATTAAAGGTTCTGATAAAGGCCTCATTTCCAAAATATATAGAGAACTGACTCAAATTTATAAAAAATCAAGCCATTCTCCAAGGAGAATATGGTCAAAGGATATGAACAGACAAATTTCAGATGAAGAAATTGAACCTATTACCACTCACATGCAAGAGTGTTCCAAATCACTATTGATCAGAGAAATGCAAATTAAGACAACTCTGAGATATCACTACACACCTGTCAGATTGGCTAAGATGACAGGAAAAAATAATGATGAATGTTGGAGGGGATGCGGGAAAACGGGGACACTGATGCATTGTTGGTGGAGTTGTCAACGAATCCAGCCATTCTGGAGAGCAATCTGGAATTATGCCCAAAAAGTTATCAAACTGTGCATACCCTTTGATCCAGCAGTGTTTCTATTGGGCTTATACCCCAAAGAGATACTAAAAAAGGGAAAGGGACCTGTATGTGCCAAAATGTTTGTAGCAGCCCTGTTTGTAGTGGCTAGAAACTGGAAAATGAATGGATGCCCATCAATTGGAGAATGGCTGGGTAAATTGTGGTATATGAATGTTATGGAATATTATTGCTCTGTAAGGAATGACCAGCAGGATGAATACAGAGAGGCTTGGAGAGACCTACATGGACTGATGCTAAGTGAGATGAGCAGAACCAGGAGATCATTATACACTTCGAAAACGATATTGTATGAGGATGTATTCTGATGCAAGTGGATTTCTCTGACAAAGAGACTTAACTGAGTTTCATTGGATAAATGATGGACAGAAACAGCTACACCCAAAGAAGGAATACTGGGAAATGAATGTGAACTATTTGATTTTTGATTTTTTTTCCAAGTTATTTTTACCTTCTGAATCCAATTATCCCTGTGCAGCGGGATAACTGTTCGATTCTGCAAATTGTATCTAGGATATACTGCAACTTATTTAACATATATAGCACTGCTTGCCATCTTGGGGGGGGAGGAGGGAGGGAGGAGAAAAAACGAAACATAAGTGATTGCAAGGGATAATGCTATGTAAAAATTATCCTGGCATGGATTCTGTCAATACAAAGTTATTATTAAATAAAATTAAATTTAAAAAAAAATGTAAAACAAAATTTTAACTTGATATAATCAAAAGTATCCATTTTATGTTAAATAATGTTCTCCATTTTTCTTTGACCACAAATTTCTTTTTTCTCCACACATCTGAGAGGTAAACTATTCTTGACTCTTCTAATTTGCTTATGATATCACTCTTCGACTAAATCATGAACCCATATATACCTTTACCTTTTCTTGGTATATGGTATTAGATATGGGTAAATGCCTAGTTTTTGCCATACTAATTTCTAATTTTCCCAGCTGTTTTTGTCAAATACTGAGTTCTTATCATAAAAGGTGGAGTCTGGGTTTGTCAAAAACTAGATTACTATAGTCACTGACTATTTTGTCCAGTGAGCATAACCTATTCAACTGATTGACTACTCTATTTCTTGCCCAGTACCAAATGGTTTTGATGACTGCTTCTTTAAAAGATAGTTTTAGGTCTGGTACAGGTAGGCCAATTTCATTTTCATTTTTTCATTAATTCTCTTGAAATTCTTGACCTCTTGTTTTTACATTGTGAACTTGGTTATTATTTCTTGATGTGTAAAATAATTTCTTGTGAGTTTGATTAGTATGGAACAGAATAAATAGATAAATCAAGGCAATATTGTTGTTTTTATTATATTCATTCAAATCAGCTCATGAGCATTTGATATTTTTCTAAATAGTTAGATCTGACATTATTTATTTGGAAAGTGTTATGTAATTTTGTTCACATAATTCCTTACTTTGCCTTGACAGATAGACTCCCCAATATTTTATACTATCAATATTTATTTTGTTTTTGTTATTTATTTATTTTTCTATTATAGTTTTTTATTTACAGAACATATGAATGGCTAATTTTACAACACTGACCTCTGCAAAACCTTCTCTTCCAAATTTTCCTCTTTTGTGCCCCATCCCATACCCTAGATGGCAGGTAGTCCAATATATGTTAAATATTTTATAATATATGTTAAATCTAATATATGTATACATATTTATGCAGTTATCATCCTGCACAAGAGAAATCAGATCAAGAAGGAAAAAAAAAACCTAAGCAAGAAAACAAAATGCAAGGAAACAACAGAAAGAGTGAAAATGCTATGTTGTGGTCAACACAGAATTCCTCCAGTCCTCTCTCTGCGTGTAGATGGATATCTTCATCACTGAACAATTGGAAGTGCTTTGAATCATCTCATTGTTGAAGAGAGCCACATCCATCAGAACTGAACATCATATAGTATTGTTGCTGTGTATAATCATCTCTGTTTTTGCTGGTTTCACTTAGCATTAGTTCATGTAAGTCTCTCCAGACCTCTCTGAAATCATCATGTTTGTTATTTCTTATAGAACAATAATATTCCATAACATTCATGTACCATAATTTATTCAACCATTCTCCAATTCATGTGCATTCATTTAGTTTCCAATTTCTTGCTGCCACAAAGATTTTTGCACATGTGGATCCCTTTCCCTCCTTTATGATCTTTTTGGGATATAAATCCAGTAGAAACACTGTTTGATCAAAAGGTATGCACAGTTTGATAACTTTTTGAGCATAGTTCCAAATTGCTCTCCATAATGGTTGTGTCTGTTCACAGTTCTATGAACAATGGATCAGTGTCCTAGTTTTTGCCACATGCCCTCCAATATTCCTCATTATCTTTTCCTGTCTTCTTAGCCAATCTGAGAGATGTGTAGTGGTATTTCAGAGTAGTCTTAATTTTCATTTCTCTGATCAATAGTGATTTGAAGCAATTTTTCATATAGTTTATATAGCCTTTGACCATTTATCGATTGGAGAATGGCTGGGTAAATTGTGGTATATGAATGTTATGGAATATTATTGCTCTGTAAGGAATGACCAGCAGGATGAATACAGAGAGGCTTGGAGAGACCTACATGGACTGATGCTAAGTGAGATGAGCAGAACCAGGAGATCATTATACACTTCGAAAACGATATTGTATGAGGATGTATTCTGATGCAAGTGGATTTCTCTGACAAAGAGACTTAACTGAGTTTCATTGGATAAATGATGGACAGAAACAGCTACACCCAAAGAAGGAATACTGGGAAATGAATGTGAACTATTTGATTTTTGATTTTCTTTCCAAGTTATTTTTACCTTCTGAATCCAATTCTCCCTGTGCAGCGGGAGAACTGTTCGATTCTGCAAATTGTATCTAGGATATACTGCAACTTATTTAACATATATAGCACTGCTTGCCATCTTGGGGGGGGAGGAGGGAGGGAGGAGAAAAAACGAAACATAAGTGATTGCAAGGGATAATGCTGTGTAAAAATTATCCTGGCATGGATTCTGTCAATACAAAGTTATTATTAAATAAAATTAAATTTAAAAAAAATGTAAAAGAAAATTTTAACTTGATATAATCAAAAGTATCCATTTTATGTTAAATAATGTTCTCCATTTTTTCTTTGACCACAAATTTCTTTTTTCTCCACACATCTGAGAGGTAAACTATTCTTGACTCTTCTAATTTGCTTATGATATCACTCTTCGACTAAATCATGAACCCATATATACCTTTACCTTTTCTTGGTATATGGTATTAGATATGGGTAAATGCCTAGTTTTTGCCATACTAATTTCTAATTTTCCCAGCTGTTTTTGTCAAATACTGAGTTCTTATCATAAAAGGTGGAGTCTGGGTTTGTCAAAAACTAGATTACTATAGTCACTGACTATTTTGTCCAGTGAGCATAACCTATTCAACTGATTGACTACTCTATTTCTTGCCCAGTACCAAATGGTTTTGATGACTGCTTCTTTAAAAGATAGTTTTAGGTCTGGTACAGGTAGGCCAATTTCATTTTCATTTTTTCATTAATTCTCTTGAAATTCTTGACCTCTTGTTTTTACATTGTGAACTTGGTTATTATTTCTTGATGTGTAAAATAATTTCTTGTGAGTTTGATTAGTATGGAACAGAATAAATAGATAAATCAAGGCAATATTGTTGTTTTTATTATATTCATTCAAATCAGCTCATGAGCATTTGATATTTTTCTAAATAGTTAGATCTGACATTATTTATTTGGAAAGTGTTATGTAATTTTGTTCACATAATTCCTTACTTTGCCTTGACAGATAGACTCCCCAATATTTTATACTATCAATATTTATTTTGTTTTTGTTATTTATTTATTTTTCTATTATAGTTTTTTATTTACAGAACATATGAATGGCTAATTTTACAACACTGACCTCTGCAAAACCTTCTCTTCCAAATTTTCCTCTTTTGTGCCCCATCCCATACCCTAGATGGCAGGTAGTCCAATATATGTTAAATATTTTATAATATATGTTAAATCTAATATATGTATACATATTTATGCAGTTATCATCCTGCACAAGAGAAATCAGATCAAGAAGGAAAAAAAAACCTAAGCAAGAAAACAAAATGCAAGGAAACAACAGAAAGAGTGAAAATGCTATGTTGTGGTCAACACAGAATTCCTCCAGTCCTCTCTCTGCGTGTAGATGGATATCTTCATCACTGAACAATTGGAAGTGCTTTGAATCATCTCATTGTTGAAGAGAGCCACATCCATCAGAACTGAACATCATATAGTATTGTTGCTGTGTATAATCATCTCTGTTTTTGCTGGTTTCACTTAGCATTAGTTCATGTAAGTCTCTCCAGACCTCTCTGAAATCATCATGTTTGTTATTTCTTATAGAACAATAATATTCCATAACATTCATGTACCATAATTTATTCAACCATTCTCCAATTCATGTGCATTCATTTAGTTTCCAATTTCTTGCTGCCACAAAGATTTTTGCACATGTGGATCCCTTTCCCTCCTTTATGATCTTTTTGGGATATAAATCCAGTAGAAACACTGTTTGATCAAAAGGTATGCACAGTTTGATAACTTTTTGAGCATAGTTCCAAATTGCTCTCCATAATGGTTGTGTCTGTTCACAGTTCTATGAACAATGGATCAGTGTCCTAGTTTTGCCACATGCCCTCCAATATTCCTCATTATCTTTTCCTGTCTTCTTAGCCAATCTGAGAGATGTGTAGTGGTATTTCAGAGTAGTCTTAATTTTCATTTCTCTGATCAATAGTGATTTGAAGCAATTTTTCATATAGTTTATATAGCCTTTGACCATTTATCGATTGGAGAATGGCTTGATTTCTTATAAATTTGAATCAATCATCTATATATTTTAGAAATGAGGTCTTTATTAGAACCTCTGAATGTAAAAAAATGTTTTCCCAGTTTATTGCTTCCTTTCTAATCTTGTCTCCACACTTTTTTTGAATGGAATTTCTTTTTGCATCACTTACTGCTGGACTTTGTTGGTAATATATAAAAATGCTGATGATTTATGTGGATTTATTTTGTAGCTGGCAACTTTGATAAAGTTGTGTATTGTTTATGGTATTTTTTAAAATTTATTCTTTAGGGTTTTCTAAATACACTATCATATCATCTGCAAAGAATGAAAATTTGGTTTCCCCCTGACCTACTCTAATTCCTTCAATCTCTTTTCCTTGTCTTTTTGCCAAAGCTAACATTTATAATACAATACTGAATAGTAATTATGATAGTGCGCAAACTTATTTCACCACTGATCTTATTGGAAATGACTCTAGTTTATTCCCATTGTATTTGATGTTGACTGATGATTTTAAATAGATGCTATTAATCATTTCAAAGAAAAATCTATTTATTCAAATATTCTCTAATGTTTTAATAGGAATGGGTGCTGGCATTTTTTCAATTTTTTCTGCATCTATTGAGGTAATCATATGAATTTCATCAATTTGGTTTTTGATATAGACAATTATGTTAATAGTTTTCTATTCCTGGTTTAATTCCTACTTGATCATGATATATTATCCTGGGGATAACTGGCTGTATCTTGCTAATGTTTATTTAATATTTTTGCATCAATATTCATGGGAAATTCAGTTCATAATTTTCTTCTTCTGTTGTCACCCTATCTGGTTTAGGTAATAGCACCATATCAGTATCATAAAAATAATTTGATAAGATTCCTTCTTCTTTCCCTATTTTTTTCTAAATAGTTTACTTAGAATTGGAATTAATATTAAAGGTTAGGCAGAATTCACATATATATCCATTTGGTCTTGGAGTTTTTCCTTAGGTAGTTGATTAATAGTTTTTATAATTTATTTTTATAAAATGGGATTATTTAAGTAAATTATTTTCTCTTCTGGTAATCTGGGAAATCTATATTTTGTTCAAGCATTCCTCCATTACACTTAGATTATCAGATTTATTGACATAGATTTGGGCAAAATAGCTCTTAATTCTTGCTCTAATTCCCTTTCCATTGGTGGCATGTTCTCCCTATTCATCTTTGAGACAAACAATTTTATTTTCTTCTTCCTTTTTCTAATCAAATTAATTAATATTTATCTATTTTGTTGCATTTTCATAAATCCACTTCTTAGTTTTATTTATTAATTCAATAATTTTCTTATTTTCCATTTTATTTATCTTCCCTTTTATTTTTAGAATTTCAAATTTTGTATTTAATTGGGGTTTTTAATTTTTTTTTCTATTTCTAGCTTTTATAGTTGCATAGCCAGCTCAATTATGTTCTCTTTTTTTTTCTTTTATGAAGTAAGCATTGAGATATAAAACTTCCCCTAAGAATTGTTTTGGCTGCATCCCACTAATTTTGGTATGTTGTTCCATTGTTATCATTCTCTTGGATGAAATTATCAATTGTGTCTATGATTTGTTCATTAGATTATTTAGTTTCCAATTAGTCTTTTGGTCTATTTTCTCCAGGACTTTTATTGCATGGAATTTTTATTTATAGTGATCTGAAAAAAATGCATTTATTATTTTTTCCTTTCTCAATTTGATTTTAAGGGTTTTACTCCCCATAACATGACAAATTTTTATGAGTTTTATGAACTCCTAAGAAAATAGTATATTTTTTTCTGTCTCCATTGAATTTTCTTCAGAGATCCATCATACCTAACTTTTCTAAGAGTTGTATTTATATCCTTAAGTCCATTCTTATTTATTTTGTGTTTTGAAATTTCTAGTCCTGAGAGAGGAAGTGTGAGATCACCCACTAATATAAGTTTGCTGTCTATTTCTTCTTACAGATCCCTTAATTTATTCTCTAGAAATTTGGATGCTATAACTCTTAGTGTATATGTCTAGTATTAATATTTCTTCATTATCTATCATTCCCTGTAGCAAAATGTACTTTCCTTGCTTATCTCTTTCCATTACATCTATTTTTGCTTTTGCTTGATCTGAGATCAGAATTGCTACTCCTGCTTTGTTTACTTCACCTGAAGTATATAATCTGTTCTGTTTCAGCCTTTTACCTTTACTGTGAATATATTACTTTGCTTTAGTGTTTCTTGTAAACAGCATTGTAAGATTCTAGTTATTAATCCAGTCTGCTATGTAGTTCCATTTTATCAGAGTTCATCCCATTCACATTCACAGTTAAAATTACTAACTGCATTTTTGGCCATTTAGTTTTCCCCAAGTCAAATTTGCTTTTTCCTTTTCCCCCTTCCCCCCTTCACAGTATTTTCCTTCTGATTACTACCTCCCTCAAATATCCTCTCCTTTTACAACCCTTCTCCCTTTCTTATATCTTTCCCTTTCTACTTCTGTTCTCACCCTTTCCTTTCCTTTTTCCCTTCCTATTTCCCTCTAGGGTGAGACAAGTTAATCTGTGAAGCTACATATGTTTGATATTCTCTCTTTGAGCCAAATCTGATGAAAGATTCTCACAATGTTCATATCCCTCTCTTCTTTCCATAAATTATAATAGGTCTTTTTATGCCTCTCCATAAGTTGTAATTTAACCCATTTTAACATCATTTTCCTCTTCTTCCAGTAGAATCCCTTTCCTCCTCTAGTTTCTTTTTTTATATCATCATAATAAAATCTAATTATACCTTTACTTTGTATGTATACCCATAACAGAGATACAGATCTCAAGATTTAAACACATCATCTTCTTATATAGGGACATATTTTTTTTTTTAATTTTTAAAAGAAGGATATTTTTTCTTTCCTTTTTGTCTTGCTTTTTTGGAGTTTTTTATTTGAAGATCAAATTCTCTGTTCAGCTCTGGTCTTTTCAACAGAAATGAATGAAATTAATCTATTTTATTGAATTATCATCTTTTCCCCTGAAAGATAATGCTTAATTTTGCTGGTTATTTTATTCTTGGCTGCAATCCAATTTTCTTTGCCTTTTGGAGTATTAGATTCCATGCCTTTCAAACCTTTAAAGTGGAAGCTGTTATTGCCTGGTAATCCTGATTGTGGCTCCTTGATATTTGAATTGATTCTGTCTGGATGCTTGCAATATTTTTTCTTTGATCTGATAATTCTCAAATTTTGCATGATGTAATTTTCATTTTGGGGTCTCTTTCATGAGGTTATCAGTGAATTCTTTCAATGGATATTTTAGTTTCTGGTTCTAGGACATTAGGGTAGTTTTTTTTGGTGATTTCTTGAAAGATGATATCTAAGCTCTTTTTTTTTAAATCATGATTTTCAGGAAATCCAATAATTCTTAGATCGTCCCTCTTAAATCTATTTTTCAGGTCAGTTGTTTTTCCAATGAGTTATTTTACATTTTCTTCTATTTTTTTTTTCATTTTGGGTGGGGGGGGGGTTGTTTGACAGATTCTTGATGGCTCACTGAGTTATTTACTTCCATTTGTTCAATTCTAATTTTTAGTGATTTTTTTTATTCAATTAGCTTTGTAATCTCCTTTTACATTTGATCAATTGAATTTTTAAATGAGGTATTTTGTTCATTGTATTTTTTTTTTCATTTCACAAATTTTGTTTTTCAATGAATTATTTTCTTTTTCAAATCCATTTTGTAAGGAGTCATTTGCTTTTTTTCCCCATTTCATCAAATCTATTATATGGAGTTTGACTAAAACTATTTTAAGATGTTTTATTCAGATAATTCTTTTTTTTTTTGAAACTTTCTTTAATCATTTCCTTTCACAATTTTTTCCTTCTATCTCTCTTTTAAAATTCAAGAGATTTTTGGGAGATAGGGACCTACTCATATCAACCTTTGGGGCATTATTTAGAGATGGTTTGTATTTAGTGCAATGGAGAGATTGTCCCAAGCTTTTTTTCTACAGAGCACAGAAGGGTTAGTTTGCCCTGGGCTGGAGCTGGCTGTTTCTTTCAGGCCTGGATGGCTGTGGCACAATCTGATATTATTCTTGGGTTGAGTGGCTCACTTTTTGCTTTATGCATTTGCATTGGATATCACACAGCTAATTTGCTAAAGAACTGGCTTATAACCAGGACAGAGTAGCTAATGCTGCTGCATTTTGGCTAAGGGCCTCCTTGTAGATTCCCCAGCACAGTGACACCATACTGCCCTAGGTCCCTGTGCTATCCCTGAGCTTGGCTGCTTCCCCATTAATCCCTCCTCCAGTATCCCATTGAGATAACATATTTTTGAAGTTCTTTCCAAATATCTTTTGCTGAAAACTTGTTACATTTCAAATATTTGTCGTTTTGTCACTCCAAACCAGTTCAGAGCCTTGATCTAGTTGTTGACCTGAAGGGTACAGGGAAAAGGTCAGATAAAGATCTGTCTACTCTTCACCATCTTGGTGGCTCCCACTCCTCCTTAGTTTTTGTTTTTGTTTTTGTGTTTTGTTTTTGTTTTTGTTTTTGTTTTTGTTTTTAATCTGGGAGTATGAGTGGGTTGGTCTACATGGTCTACGTTATCTAATTTTGTAGTTCTAATAAAATAACTAGACATTTTAACTTAAGCTGTGTTTGGTAACACATGGAATCAAGAGCAGAATTCTAATTCTGTTTTAAACATGTTTTATTTGCCTGATCATGGGCACATTATTTTACCTTTCTGCCATGATTTTCTCATCTATATAAAAGAGGATTGAACTAAGTAACCTTGAAAAATGTCTTATAATGCTTTTTTTTTTAATCCACATGAACTCTCTATTGCAATGGAAAAATATCCATTTTAATTATGTTCATTAATGATGTTCATTTGGATTGCTTGCCATCTAGAGGAAGAGATGGGAAGAAGGAGGGGAATATCTAAAACACAAGGCAATGCAAGAATCAGTGCTGAAAAATTATCCATGCATATATTTTAAAAACAAAAAGCTTAAAAGGTTCTGATAAAGGCCTCATCTCTAAAATATATAGAGAGAATTGACTTTAATTTATAATAAATCAAGCCATTCTCCATTTGATACATGGTCAAAGGATATGAACAGACAATTTTCTGATGGAGAAATTGAAACCATTTCTACTCATATGAAAAGATGTTCCAAATCATTATTGATCAAAGAAATGCAAATTAAGACAACTCTGAGATACTACTAAACACCTCTCAAATTGGCTAAGATGACAGGAAACGATAAGGAGGAATGTTGGAGAGGATGTAGGATACTAATGCATTGTTGGTGGAGTTGTGAACGGATCCAACCATTTTGGAGAGCAAACTATACTCAAAAAGTTGTCAAACTGTGCATAGCCTCTGATCCAGCAGTATTATCACTGGACTTATATCCCAAAGAGATATTAAAGAAAGGAAAGGGACCTGTATGTGCAAAAATGTTTGTGGCATCCCTTTTCATAGTGGATAGAAACTGAAAATTGAATGGATGTTCACCAATTGGAGAATGACTGAATAAAGTGTGGTATATGAATGTTATAGATTATTATTGTTTCAAAAGAAATAACGAGGAGGATGAATACAGACAGGCTTGGAGAGACTTATGTGAACTGATGCTAAGTGAAATAAGCAGAACCAGGAGATTATACACTTCAACAACAATACTATATGAGGATCAATTCTGATGAATGTGGCTCTCTTCAACAATGAAATGAACCAAATCAGTTCCATTTGTTCAATAATGAACAGAACTAGCTAAACCCAGTGAAAGAACTCTGGAAAATAAGTGTGAACTACTACATAGCTTTTCCAAATCCCTCTGTTTTTGTCTGCTTGAATTTTTGTATTTTCTTCTCAGGTTATTTTTACCTTCTTTCTAAATCAGATCTTTCTTGTTCAGCAAGATAACTGTATAAACATGTACACATATTTTGTATTTAACATATACGTTAACATACTTAACATGTATTGAACTACTTGCCATGCAGCAGAGCAGATGAAGGGAAAGAGGGGAAAAGTTAAAAGAAAAGTTTTTGCAAGGGTCAATGTTGAAAAATTATCCATGCATATGTTTTGTATAAAAAAAGCTATAATTTTAAAAATGTAAAAGAAAAGAAAAGAAAAAACTTTAAAAAAGAAAAAAAAGTGAAAATGTCATTCCCTGAAAATTTCTAAGCATCAGAAAGATAGCTTTTTGTGATGTTTTTATACAGTCCTGCATAGGGAAAAAAAAAAAAAAAGATAAGGTCAATTAAAGACAAATTACATGTTCTAAGTAAGTTTTAAAACACATCTTCTCATCATTTGCGTTCATTATTTTTTTCTCATTTATTTACAAAACAAAAACTAAGTGCATCTGATTTTTAATAATAAAATTTATTTTGTACTGTCTTATAATTTTAGAATTATGACCAAAGAGTGGAATGTGCAAAAGGCAGCAGAAAACTGTGTAAGGCAAATGCTTACTAAAAATTAAAATTAATGTGATGTAGAATCTGCTTTCTAGAGAAGTTAAGTTCCTTCTTACTAGAGTTCTTTAGACATAAGTCGGCTAAATTAATTCAACATGAAAAAGAGAATTCTTGTTCAGAAGCCTATTGGTTAGATGTTACTAGATTTCTTATCAATTGATTGGTAAAGGCTTTATATGGAATTTTCCTACCTTCTTTTTTCTTAATGCATCACAACAATTATCACATAGACATATGCATGCAAACACAAATACACATGTGGGTGCACATACACAAAGAATTACCCCCATATACATGTATAATCACACGAAATTAAAGTAGTTTATACTGCATACTGAATTCAAATTTTCAAATTGGGTCTGAATGTATAAAATAATCGTATAGTTTTTTATAGTTATCTAGTATTTATTTTAACTCCTCTTTTTAATTTTCTTCATCATGAGATACAACATATCATTTATGGCAAACAAATTATAAAGTGGAATAATCTGAGTTCAAATCCCATTTCTGATACATTCTGATGTCTTCTTAACCAACAAATTAGCACCTCTCAGTGCTTTAGACAAATTGCTAAAATTATGAATTATAGAGAAAGTATATTGGTAAAAGGAGCTCTTCATAAATACAATCCTTATTCATATCTTACCCTCATCCTTAAAGAATCAAAAACTTATCTCAAATCTAGTCATAAAATTCAAGTAGAAAATGATGTTTCTTTGAAATAATTTCTCAGCATTCCAGTAAAGAGAAAAAACAGCTTTCAATCGAATGTATTTTGAAAAGTATTTAACAAAATCTGCTATCTGAACATAATACAAGCTTAAGCAAGTAATAAAATCAAAGCTACTGTCTGTCACAGTACAAAACAATCAAGACATGTACCAAATTTGAGGGATCTAAATTTGTGTATTGTAAAGTCCTGCTAGCTCCCTGGAGGCCTCAGGAATAGTCAGAGTTAGGATAAGTAAAAGTCCTTGGTCTTTAGGGGGAGAAGGGAAAGAAGTAGGCAAGAAGCAATCTTTTTCCTCCTGAGGCCAAAGTGAAGAGTGAAGTCTCTGGCCTCTGTCACCCTGCCCTCAAATCCTTGCCTACAATTCTCTTAACCCCAAACATTAAGCCAGCATTAACTGTGAGAAGAGCAATTCCAAACATATACTAATAGAGTCATTGTCAAATATGTAATTAGCCTTAAATGTTCAATTGTGTGATCGAAGCATACCTTTTCATATTTTCAGCTCTTTACAATGTATCAATTATTTATTCATGTTGATTTAGGAAAACCAGGATCATTCCTCCTACAGATAGAAGTATAAAGGAAATAGAGTCATCAGATATTGACCACCACAGAAAAAAAATGCATTGTCAACCTACAAACTTCAAAAGAAACCTTTTACACTAATTCCCATTCTAATCAAATGTAATCCCCCATCCTGGGGAAGTGGAAGCAGCCATTACAAGAATTGAGGCAACTGGAGGAAAAATATGTTTCCATATTTTAACCTGAATAACAGCAATATCTTGATTTTAGTGTTGGATAAAGCTACCCTCTTTCTGCAAAGGAACTTATACCTATAGGGTCAAGGGTTTTATACGTGGATTTAAATTAAAATGGTGTGATTCCCAAGAAAAGCCACAGGTCACTGAGACATATTACAAATTATTATATGGATGCTTCAGTTTTGCCCATTTCTAGATAATTGTTCTTGGGCAAATCCCAACTTGTCAACAACTCTTTTTTCCCCCTCTAAAGAATAAGAATTTTGATATTTAATGTGTATGCTTTAATGTATATATTAAGACTGTTATGCTACTATGGCAGTATATTTTTAATATTTTATAATTATGATGACAATATATAGTGATTTATAAATTAAAAATTATTTCCATTAAAATGTTCTGTGATTTGTTTCTCACATGTACAACATCAGATAAGAAGAGCTACCACTCAAATAGCACATTTGGCAAGGAAAGCATTTTACATATCTTATTTCATTTTATTCTCACAGCCACACAGTAAGGTAAATCTTATTATCATCTCCATTTTAAAATTTAAGAATCTGAGGGTTAAAATCAAGTGCCCAGAATACTAATTAATATAAGATTAGGGTAGGATTTCAATTCAGCTTCCTGACTGCAATGCCCACACCTTATCTATTATACCACTGACTTGGCAAGTAGAAATGCATGGTGAAAAGACGTCTGGATAAGAAGTCAGGGAAAGAGCTGCATTAGAAATCCTGACACATCACTATTCATTAAAGAAATATAACTAGAAATAAAAATACTATCTCATACTTCTTATATTGGTTGATATGAACAGGAAGGGAAAATTATCCCCACTGGAGAAGATTAGAGAAAATGCATTGTTGGTGAAGTTGTGAATTAATCCAACCATTGTGGAGAACAATTAGGAACTATCCAAAACAGCAATCAAACTGTGCATGCCTTTTGACCCAACAATAATCTACTAGATATGCATCCCAAAGAGATCATAAAAAAGAGAAATTGGAGGAGTGGAGCCAAGATGGAAGAGAAGATACACGTGACTTGCTAAGCTCCTCTCATAACCTCATGACCAATTATTAAATTCAGCCTCAAAAACAGTGCTTGACTGATAAAACCCAGGAGGATTAGAAGTAAAACAAGTCACCAGCCCAAGATAATCTGGAAGATCACCAGAAAAGGTTTGTCCTGAGGGAAGGGAATAGACAAGTTCAGGCAGGAAAATAGGAAAGGCTAGCAAACAGAACTGATTGGAAAAGGGGTGCCCTCTGTGGTTAGATAATTACAGAGGCTACTCTGGTATAGGTTGATTGCTCTGCCTTGGTTGCAAATAAGCAGATCAGCAGAGAAATTAAATCCAAAGGTTAGAAAATTCCCTAAAAAACACATAACGTAACAGAATCCAGCTTCACTCACCGAAAACAGAAAGTGAGGGACTCAGCTCAGACCATAACACAACTCTGCAGCCACAAACCATAGTACAAGGCTTCCTTGGGGAGTTACAAATCTGCAAAGCAGGTGGGCACAGCCCTGGGCAGGCTCTAATCTGCAAAGTGGGGGGATTGGCCTTGGGCAATAGAACTTTCTCAATGTGACTGTGCTTTCCTGGGCAGAGACATGCCTGGTCTGTGCGGGACTACTCCCTGGTCAGCAGCTAATACCCACAGCTCCTGGTGGACTTTGGCCTGAGGCACTGACATTTTCAGTGCTCAGTGTCTAGCCTCAGGGCAGTTGCTAATCCACACAGCAGAGTGCTTTACTGGGCACTTTGGAAGGAGGAGTAGAGAACTTTTCCCCAGAGCACTTCTGAATCTTGCTGCTCTTTGAAACCCGTTTATCCCAGCTTTGCAGAAGAAGATGGTAACCTCCTTGCCCTGAAGGCAGGACCTAAAGGCTTTAAAAAATGAGTAAAAAAATCAAAAGGACACTCAATAGCTTCGATATAGAAAGAGACCAGGCTTGCAACCTTGAGGAGACTAATAGTGAACAGTTTCCAGATAATATCCCAAAAAGGAATGTTATGTGTCCCCCATCACATAAGGCTCTCCTAGAAGAGACCATCAAAAGTCTTAAAAGAGAACTAGAAGAAAATTGGGGAAAGGAAAGAGAAGCTTCGTAAGAAAATAACAACTTCCTGAAATGTGAATTGGAAAAGGAAAGAATTCCCAAGAAGTGCAGGAAAACAGAATTTGTGAATCAGAAAAGGTAAAAAAATCTCAGGAAAATAGGATTTGTGAATTGGAAAACAAAGAACTCCTGAGAAAGTAGGATTTATGAATTGGAAAAAGAAAATAACTCACTAAAAAAATAGTGAAATAAAAAAAAATTCACAGAGCAAAACAACTCATTTAAAAACTTAGTTGGACATATACAAAAGAAAGTAAAAAAAAAAAAACTAATGAAGAAAATAACTCATTTAAAATCAGAACTGAACAAATAGAAACCAATGATTCATTGACACATCAAGAATCAATCAAGTAAAACCAAAAAAAGATAAATTAGAAAAAAGCATTAAATATATTCTTGTAAAAATGACAGTCCTGGAAAATAGATCTAGGAGATAAAATCTGAAGATTATTGGACTTCCCAAAAATTATGATGAGAAAAGGAGCCTCGATACTATTTTATAGAAAATCATCAAAGAGAACTGTCCAGATGGAATAGAAGCAGAAGATAAAATAAGGATTGAAAGAATTCATAGAACACCTTCTGAAAAAGACCCTGAAATAAAAACAACAAGGAATATTGTGGCTAAATTTCAGAACTATCAGATTAAGGAAAAAAAAAATATTACAAGCAGCCAGGAAAAAAAAATACCCAGATGACACAATAAAGATCACCCAAGACCTGGTTGCCTCTATATTAAAGGTACGATGGGCCTGGAATCTGATATTTTGAAAGGCAAAAGAACTTGGAATGCAGCAAGAATAAACTACCCAGTCAAGCTAAGCATTTTCTTCCAGTGAAGAAGATGGACATTTAATGAAACAGATGAATACCATTTGTTTCTAAGGAAAAAAAAAAAAAACCAGAACTAAACAAAAAATTTGATCTCCAACCACAGGACTCAAGAGAAGCAGAAAAAGGTAAAAGGAACACTTGAGAACTATATTTCTGTTGTGGATATATATATAAAGACTACCTGTATAATTTGATTTTACTGATATAACAAAAAAATGAAGTAGAAATGGAAAGGGGATAGTGTCAAAAAAAAAAAAAAAGAAAAAGAAAAAGTGAAAGAGGGGATAAAAAGAAGGAAACTGCATCCTACAAAGAGGCCAAGGAAACCTATCATATCTGAGAGAATTTAGAAAGGGGGAGGAACATTGTGTGACTTTTACTCTCATCAGAGTTGGCTCAAAGATAAAATAATTGATATATTTGTTTTACAGAGAATATTCTCTCACCTAATTAAAAAGGGGGGGCAGAAAAAGGAAAAGAGTAATAAGGGGAGGGCACAAGAAAGAGGAAGAGAATCAAAGGGAGGAGAGAAGCATGATACAAGTGGGGCCCATAAGTTTAAAACTGGGAAAGAGAGTTGGGGGTGCAAGAAAAAGAAAAGCATAATCTGGGGAAAATAAAATGGCAGAAAATACAGAATTAGTAATTTTAACCATAAATGTGAATGGGATGAACTTTCCCATAAAGCAGAGGTGGATAGCAGATTGGATCAAAAGTCAGAACTGTACGATATGTTGTGTACAGGAAACACATTTAAAGCAGAAAGATACACACAGAATAAAGGTAAAAGGTTGGAGCAGATTCTATTTTGCTTCAGATGAAGTCAAATAAAGGAGAGGTAGCCATCTTTATTTCAGATCAAGCAAAAGCAAAAATTGATCTAATTAAAAGAGATAAGAAAGGAAACTATTTCTCGCTAAAGGGTAGCATAGACAATGAAGCAACATCAATACTAAATATATATGCACAAAGTGGTATAGCATCTAACTTCCTAAAGGAGAAGTTAAGAGAATTGCAAGAAAAAACAGACAGCAAAACTATAATAGTGGGAGATCTCAATCTTGCAGTCTCAGAATTAGATAAATCAAGCCACAAAACAAACAAGAAAGAAATTAAAGAGTTAAATAGAATATTAGAAAAAATAGGCATTATAGTTCTTTGGAGAAAACTGAATGGAGGCAGAAAGGAATATAATTTCTTCTCAGCAGTTCACAGAATCTACACAAAAACTGACCATATATTAGGACATAAATACCTCAAATTTAAATTCAGGAAGACAGAAATAGTAAATGCTTTCCTTTCAAATCACAATACAATAAAAACTACATTCAAAAAAAAAGTTAGCGGTAAATAGTAGAAAAAGTAACTGGAAACTAAATAATCTCGTTTTAAAGAATGATTGGGTGAAATAGCAAATTATAGACAAAACTAATAATTTCACTCAAGATAATGACAATGATGAGAAATACCAAAATTTGTGGGCTGCAGCCAAAGCAGTATTAAGGGGAAATGTTATATCCTTAGAGGCATACTTGAATAAAATAGAGAAAGAGAAGATCAATGAATTGGGCTTGCAACTTAAAATGCTAGAAAAAGACCAAATTAAAAACCCCCAATCAATTACTAAACTTGAAATTCTTAAATTAAAAAGAGAAATTAATAATATAGAAAGTAAAAAAAAAAAAAAACTATTGAACTAATAAATAAAACTAAGAGTTGGTTTTATGAAAAAAACAATAAAATTGATAAATCGTTGGTAAATCTGATTAGAAAAAGAAGAGAGGGAAATCAAATTAGTAGGCTTAAAAATGAAAATGGAGAACTTTCCACCAAGGAAGAGGAAAGTAAAGAAATAATAAGGGGTTACTTTTCCCAACTTTATGCCAATAAATTTGATAACCTAAGCATAATGGATGACTACCTCCAAAAATATAGGCTTCCCAAATTAACAGAGGAGGAAGTAAATTGCTTAAATAGTCCCATTTCAGAAAAAGAAATAGAACAAGCTACTCCCTAAGAAAAAAATCCCCAGGACCAGATGGATTTACATGTGAATTCTACCAAACATTTAAAAAACAGTTATCCCAATGCTATATAAACTATTTTTTAAAAAATAGGGAATGAAGGAGTCCTACCAAATTCCTTTTATGACACAGACATTAGGTACTAATACCTAAACCAGGTAGGTTGAAAACAGAGAAAGAAAATTATAGACCAATCTCCCTAATGAATATTGATGAAAAAATCTTAAATAAGATATTAGCAAATGTGGTGAGCTTTTTCTTCTCAAAAAGCAGCCAGGTGATAAAAATTCAGATCTTTTATTATCTCCAATATAGCCCGGTTAGCTTAGAGGCCTATCTCTCTGCTTGGTTCCAAGAGCTCTTGCCGCTTTGTCCTTTGCTTCTGCCTCTGCTTTCTTCAGCCTCCAGAGCTAGTACCAAGTTGAATCTGTCTTGCCTTGAAGAGAGGGCTTCTGGCGTAATTCTGCTGAAATCCTGACTTGTAGCTTCTTCACTCTGAAGAACTTCCTCGACTGGCCCATTGAAGCTCTATTTATGCTCAAGAGAGGGATTGTGGGTTTTCTCCCATAGTGCTCTCTGGCCCAAAGAGCTTCAAGGGAGGTGTGAACTCATTGAACTCCAATGAGTAAAGGTGTGAACACAAGCCTTGTATTAATTAGTTCTGCTTAGTATCTTGTTTCAGGTTCTGCCCAAAACATCTTCTTGTGAGATTAGATCAACTCTAATTAGTTAGCAGTTAGTAAGGATTCCAACAAGCAAAAATACTACAGAAAATAATCCCAAGGATAATACACCATGATCATGTAGGATTTATACCAAGAATGCAAGGTTGGTTCAATATTAAGGAAAATATCAGTATACTTGGCCATATTAATAACCAAATTAACAAATACCATATGATCATCTCAATAGATGCAGAAAAAGCATTTGATAAAATACAACATCCATTTCCATTAAAAACACTTGAGAATATAGGACTAAAAGGGCTTTTCCTGAAAATAATCAGTAGCATCAATTTAAAACCATCAGTAAGCCTCACATGTAATGGAGAGAAACTGCAATTATTCCCAATAAGATCAGGAGTGAAACAAGGTTGCCCACTATCACCATTACTGTTCAATATTGTATTAGAAATGCTAGCTTTGGCAATAAGAGTTGAGAAAGAGATTAAAGGAATTAGAGTAGGTAATGAGGAAACAAAATTATCACTCTTTGCTGATGATATGATGGTATATTTAGAGAACCCCAGAGATTCTACTAAAAATTATTAGAAATAATTCACAACCTTTGCAAAGTTGCAGGATACAAAATAAACCCACATAAGTCATCAGTATTCTCATATATCACTAACAAAATCCAACAGTTAGAGTTACAAAGAGAAATTCCATTTAAAGTAACTACTGACAGTATAAAATACTTAGGAATCTATCTGCCAAGGGAAAATCAGAAGGTGTATGAGCAAAACTACAAAGTTACTTTCCACACAAATTAAGTCTAACCTAACCAATTGGAAAAATATTAAATGCTCTTGGATAGGGTGAGCAAATATAATAAAGATGACAATACTACCTAAACTAATCTATTTATTTAGTGCTATACCAATCAGACTCCCAAAAAACTGTTTTAATGAACCACGAAAAAATAATAACAAAGTTCATATGGGTAAAAAAAATAAGGTTAAGAATCTCAAAGGAATTCACCAAAAGAAAAAAAAAATCAAATGAAGGTGGCCTATCTGTACCAGATATAAAATTACATTATAAATCAGCAGCTACCAAAACCATTTGGTATTGTCTAAGAAATAGATTAGTTGATCAGTGGAATAGGTTAGGTTCAAAGGACAAAACATCCAATAACTTTAATAATCTAGTGTTTGACAAACCCAGAAACCCCTATTTTTGGGATAAGAACTCATTATTTGACAGAAATTGCTGGGGAAATTGAAAATTAGTATGGCAGAAACTAGGCATTGACCCTAATTAAGTGAACTGTCTTACACCATACACAAAGATAAGGTCAAAATGGTTTCATGACCTAGGCACAAATAATGAGATTATAAATAAATTGGAAGAGTTTAGGATAGTTTACCTCTCAGACCTTTGGAAGAGGAAGGAATTTATGAACAAAGAAGAACTAGAGATCATTATTGATCACAAAATAGAAAAATTTGATTGTATCAAATTTAAAAGTTTTTATACAAATAAAACTAATGCAGACAAGATTAGAAGGAAAGCAATAAACTGGAAAACTTTTTTGCAGTCAAAGGTTCTGACAAAGCCCATATTTCCAAAATATATAAAGAATTGGCTCTAATTTATAAGAAATTAAGCCATTCTCCAACTGATAAATGGTCAAAGGATATGAACAGACAATTCTCAGACGAAGAAAGTGGAACTATTTCTAGCCATATGAAAAGATGCACCAAGTCATTATTAATCAGAGAAATGCAAATTAAGACAACCCTGAGATGCCACTACACACCTGTTAGACTGGCTAGAATGACAGGGGAAAAGAATGTTGAATGTTGGAGGGAATGTGGGAAAACAGGGACACTGATACGTTGTTGGTGGAATTGTGAACACATCCAGCCATTCTGGAGAGCAATTTGGAACTATGCTCAAAAAGCTATCAAACTGTGTATACCCTTTGATCCAGCGGTGTTACTACTGGGCTTATATTCCAAAGAAATCTTGAAGTAGAGAAAGGGACCTGTATGTGCAAGAATGTTTGTGGCAGCCCTCTTTGTAGTGGCCGGAAACTGGAAACTGAGTGGATGCCCATCAATTGGAGAATGGCTGAATAAATTGGGGTATATGAATATTATGGAATATTATTGTTTGGTAAGAAATGACCATCATGAGGATTTCAGAAAGACCTGGAGAGACTTACATGAACTGATGCTTAGTGAAATAAGCAGGACCAGGAGATCATTATATACTTCAACAACAATACTATATGATGATCAATTCTGATGGACGTTACCCTCTTCAACAATGAGATGAACCAAATCAGTTCCAACAGAGCAGTAATGAATTCAACCAGCTACACCCAGTGAAAGAACTCTGGGAGATGACTATGAACTATTACATAGAATTCCCAATCCCTATATTTTTTTTTGCCCACAGGCATTTTTGATTTCCTTCTCAGGCAAATAATACACTATTTCAACATCCAATTCTTTTTGTACAGCAAAATAACTGTTTGGACATGGATACTTATATTGTATTTAATTTATGCTTTAATATATTTAACATGTATTGGTCAACCAGCCATCTGGGGAAGGGGATGGGGGGAAGGAGGGAAAAATTTGGAACAAAAGGTTTGGCATTTGTCAATGCTGTACAATTACCCATGCATATAACTTGTAAATAAAAAGCCATATTTTTTTTTCAAAAATAAAATAAAAAAGCAAAATTAACTTACATGTAAAAATATTTATAATTGTTCTTTCTAGTGGTAGCAAAGAATTGGAAATTAAAGAAATGTTCATCAATTAAGGAATGGTAGAACAAGTTGTGGTACATAATGAAATGGAATATTACTGTGATATGATAAATAATGAGCAAGCAGATTTAGAGAAATTTACAAAGACTTATATGAACTGATATTGAGTAAACTCAGCATTATCTGGAGAACACTGTATACAGTAACAGCAACACTCTAACATGATCAGTTATGATTGACTTAGTTCTTCATAGCAATACAATTATCCAATACAATTCCGAAAGACTTATGCTAGAAAATGCTGTCCACATACAAAGAATGAACTAGGGAGTCTAAATACAAATTGAAGGATACAATTTCACTATTTTTGTTCCAATTTGTTCTTTTTTGTTTTTTTTTCCTTTAATAATATGACCAATGTAGAAAAAATGTTTACATGATACACATGTAAAATTTTAATTAGATTGCTTGTCATCTTGGGAAGGAGGTTCTGAGAAAAAAAGAGGGAGGAAAAAAAATTGAATCTCAACAATTTTACACAAATGAATGTGGAAAACTATCTTTACTTGTAATTGGAAAAATAAAACACTATTTGTAAAAAATAAAGAAAAGAAAAAGGGAAAAAAGAAAGGAAAAGAAAGAGTGAAAGAGAGAGAGGGGAAAGAAGGATGGTAGAAAGAAAAACAAGAAAAGATAAAAATAAAAGAAATCAAAGAAAGAAACAATCTGGCTCTTTACAACTAATGGTGTGACCTAGGTAAATCAGATAATTTCTCTGACACTAAATTTTCTCATCTTTAAATTAGTTTAATAGCAGTATTTCTTATTGCACAGGTTTTGTGTAAGATTCAAATTTTCAAAAGTCTATTTTGGCAAACACTTTGAAAACCTTACAACACTTTGTAAATATCACAGACTGTCATTTTAATGAGGAGAAAGATGTACAAAAAGATTATAAAGGAATTCAGGTTGTTGAATTAGTGACAGCCCATGGATCTGAACCCCTGTCTGTTTTTTTTTTTCCTTGTGAGTTTTTTTTTTAATAAAATACCATACTGTCTCCCTTAGAGTTGTTTAATAACTTCCTATAGTTGAATGTCCTATCACTTGTAGAAAGATTACTTAAAGTAATTTTGCCAGGGGGAAAAAAACTATCATGATTAAGACATGTTTATTACTTGCCTTTTTTACTGAAACTGAAATGGTGTCTACCTTGCAACTAAAATGAAGTAAACTATATGAAAGAACTTTGAAAAATATCAAGGATTGATCCATAAATAAAGTGTAGTGATTGGGTTGATGGGTTCTACATTATTGGAAATATTATTCACTTTGATGATGTCACAGATCCACCAATTATAGTAAACCGGTGTCAAAGAGGCTTCCAGGTCCTTTAAAATAATTCAAGTAAATCAGTATTCATTAAGTCCCTTGTATGACATGCATCCTAAATGCAATTCAGTTCAACAAACAAAGGGCTGAGAAAATAAAAGTTAGACATGAAAAAAAAATGCTATTTAAAGGTATTTTTAAAACAAAAAGGGCAACTACACAAGAGGTTATAATACCATGGAGAGTGAGACAAGTACAAAGGAAACATGCTAGCAAACTCCTTTGAAAAAGGAAGATGAAACTGCATCTGTATAATAGAGTTAAAGAAGACTTTATGAAAGAATTGGCTTGTGAATTAGGCCTTGAAAGAATGAAAGACTTCAACATAAAGAAAATATGGTAATTTATTCCAGTCATTGAATGTGGCATGTAGCGAGACATAAATATAAGTAGAGAGAAATGTAAGAATAGAATAACTTGTCTGGAATAGATTGCATGAAATGGCATAGAATGAAATAAAGTAAAAGTGGTAGGTCAATGCCAGATTGTGAAAATCTTTGCATACTAGGGTTATTAGTCCTTTAGTAGATAGCAAATAGTTTTTAGCAACTAGAACAAAAATTATATTAGTATAGGGATATATTAGTGGATGATGATGATGATGATGAATGCCAATGTAGAAAACTGGATAGAGGTCTGACATCTTGAATCCAAACTAACCCTCCTTCCCACTCCCCCCAAAATAAAAACTCTACTGAGTTATACAGCAAGCTAATGAAGTAAAATCATCAAGTAAATAAAGAGAAGTTACTGGGGGTGGTAGATGTAGATTAAAGATGTAATAGTAGGCTTAGTTTTAAATATGTGGCACGTGAGACACCAACAGGACACTAGTAAAAATCGCAGATATGATTTTAAAAGCCTTGGAAATGACAGTAATATCTAAGAGAGAGTGGTGAGAGTAAAGAATATTGGAATAAATTCAATAACTTTTGTAACATGTATATTTAATGGGTGGGAGAAGAATAAAGCTAGGAAAAATAAATAACAAAAATTAATCAGAAAGATATCTGGGAAACTATCAATGAAGCAAGAAACAAGCATTTATCAAACAGCTATGAGCTAAGGACTACCAAGTGGCTTACTAATATTATCACATTTAAAAGTGATAACCACCTTGAAAGGTATTTTTAAACTGCATTTTATAGTTGAGAAAACTGAGGTATTTAATATGAGACTAAATTATAATTCTGGTTCTTGATTCCAAGCACAATCCTTTATTCTTTGTACCACCAAGGTGTCTCACTGTACATGAGAGTATAATGTCACCACACACACACACACACACACACACACACACACACAGAGAGAGAGAGAGAATTAAGGAAAGAATATTTAAAAAGAAGCCCTCACACTAAATACAAATGAGATGATAAGGTAGTAGAATATAGAACAAATATCACTCACTGGATATAGAGGGGAAAAAGTCATTAGTGAGAATGTTTCAAAAACATAGAGCAGCAGACGAGGAAAGACCTGAAATGCATATATGACTAACCTGATGCAAAATATTATTTGGGTTTTGGAAAAAGATCCTTTCAAGAAGCTTTGTAGGTAAAAGAAAAAACATTGCTAATATGCAGAAATATTGAATGGGGATGACATGATTAAATGTTTAAAACTAGCTGCTTTAGTTCGGAGCATATGGTTGAGTAAAAGTAGAAAGAATGATTAATACATTCAAAACAAAGAATGACAATATTGTCAAAGACCCTTGCAAATGAAACTAGCACAGAATTATGAAATAATATGTTATTTGGCTTAGGTAAAGGTGATTATGAAATCAGAAGAAAATTAAATGATAGGAATATATCACCCAAAGATAAAGACAGTAATAAATCAATAAATGTGTCAGGTAGATGTAATTAGATTGAAATTTCTAATTTGAAAAATATAAATTTTGGAAAGAGATCTTTTGCCCTGTTTTATTGAGCTTTTTTTTTTTTTTGCTTTTTAATGATAAAAGATGAAATCATAGACCATATATGCAAATGATTCTCAAAAGGGCAATACAATTATAATAAATACTTACAAATATAAAGTGCTATACTTGAACCTTATACTTGGGTTCAAAATTTTATTTCATGAGGGGCTATAAAACAATGAATGTAAAAAAGATGTAGAGATCTAAAGTTACTAAAGCTTCCATCAAAGATGTAATATAGCCAAAATAAAGCTATATGTAAATATATTTACATATATATAGATATCTTTATATATTAATATATATAATATATCCAGCATTAATAAAAGCATATTGAAGAGTGTAAAGAAGGTGTTAATAATAATTTGGATAAATTCTGGGTATCATATATTCACATCATATTATATAATCATATATTAAGTAGGTTAATGTCAAAATAAAGAATCATCAGAATAAACAAAATAACAAAAATGCTGTTTATTAAATTTTTTAAAAGGAATTAAGCATGTTCAATGTAGGGAAGACTTTGAGAGCAATAAGAAGTATTTGAAAGATATTTGAAATATTTAACTGCCCATCTATATACCACAAGAAAAAAAAAAGAAAGAAAGAAAGAATAGATGGGAATTATAGAGAAGTAGAATTCAAATTAATATAAAACAAGGACTTCCTAAAAATAGAACAGTCAAAATCCTTAATGTATTGCTGGTAAGGGATATTGGTTTTGAACCAACAGAAGGCTTTCCATAGAATGTGACAATTTGTGAAAAATTATAGAAAAGTAATTTCTGAGTTCATATCTAGGTTGGACTTTTTAAATTATATCAGTTGTGTCCAACTCTTTTTGGTCTTATTTAGAGTATTTGGCAAAAAGATATTAGAGTTGTCTGCCATTTCCTTTTCTATTTCATTTTACAGATAAGAAATCTTAGGCAACCAGGAACCCCATGACTTTAAATCTTGTGTCAGATCTATTTTAATTTACTTTAAGCAATTTTGAAGTTAAATAAATTTAATTATAAATAAACATGTTTTGGAAAGCAATTTTAATGGTTAGCATGTTTGAAACTACTTTTTTAAAAAAATTTATGATTTCCTTTATGTTGCTTTCTTTATGGAATAGTTACTGACAAAGACAGTGTACATAATTTTAGATTTACTTGTTGCAGGGAAGACAAACGATAAAACTATTAAAAAAATTTTTAGAAAATGAGTCACCAAATAAGAATTTAATGATAGGGATACTAGAAAGTATGGAGAGAAAGATAATGAAACAGGTATTTTGATTAAATTGGTATGCATTTATTTAAGTTAACCAATAAATGTCTATCCACATTTTTGTTTTTTGTTTTGTGTGTTTTGATTGTTTTTACTTCAAGTGTGAAAAGGGAAATGTTATATCCTTTACAAGCCTAAATATGGTTTTGAAAATAGGAGTAACTACAAAGAGTGTTGGACTTCTATTTAGAAGACCTTAGTTTTGTTTCATATTCTGATGATTACTTAGAGAGGGGCAAATTGATTCACCTACTTTGATTAAAGTTTCCTGATCTATAAAATAAGAGCATTATTCTAGATGCCATCTTAAATAAATTATTTTGTGGAAAGTGGAATTTTAGAAGAAATTCAAAAGAAGGTAGATTGTAAACCAATTGGATTTTGGTGCCCACAAAGACAACCAGGGAAAATGATAATATCTGATATATGTTGAATATCTTTGAAATAAACAGTTTGAAATGGGGAAAAAATGTTTGGATATGTGAGACATGTTAAGAAGAATAGAACTGTATAGTCATATCAGTGAATCTCAGTATAGAGCTGTTAATTTAATCCATGTAAGTTAATGAGAATAACAACTGAAATAGCATGTAGAGAAAGGCCAACCTAGAACAGAGGCTGGATAGAAATTAATGAAGGAAAGAAAAAAGATGTAGCCCAAAAAGTAGGAGGAGAAAAAAATAGAGAAATATATTGAAAAAAAGAGTATGAAAAAGAACGGGGTAATTAACAGCATCATAGTTGCCTAGAAATAAAGAAGGGCAAGAAATTTTATAATTTTGTGAAACACATAAGTAGTTAATAGGCCAAAGAGACTATCTTTTTTTTCCTTGAGAAATATAACTATACTAGAAATATATGCACATACTGTTTATATGTGATATATGCATTAACATATATAGATATAGATATATAGTTTATGTGAATACATGCATATACACATATACAGTATATATCAGTGTATACAATGTATATATACATTTCATGTATTTATTTGCATAATATATATGTACTAGCATATATATTACATATAAAAAATATATTTATGTTGTCAAAAATATATGTCTCAATTAGAAAAAATACAGCATTATTGGCCTATATAATGTGCACAAGTTCATAGAATCACAGAATTTGTCTTATTGATCTCTGATTAACTTTTTGACACTGCTAATTATATATATACAAATGTGTGTAAACTATATGTGTGTGTATATGTATATACACACACACATATATCTGTATATACACACATGTGTAGTTGTGTTTGTTTTTAATTTAAAACAATAGACTAGTTGATCAGTAGAATAGGGTAGGTTCCCAGGGATCCCAGCTTTTGGGATAAGAATTCACTGTTTGACAAAAACTGCTAAGAAAATTGGAAATTAGTATGGCAGAAACTAGGCATTGACCTACACTTAACACTGTACACCAAGATAAGGTCAAAATAGGTTCCTGACCTAGCATAAAGAATGAGATTATAAATAAATTAGAAGAACATAGGATAGTTTACCTCTCAGATCTGTGGAGGAGGAAGTAATTTGTGACCAAAGAAGAACTAGAGATCATTATTGATCACAAAATAGAAACTTTTGATTATATCAAATTTAAAAGTTTTTTTTTTGTTTGTTTGTTTGTTTTTGTTTGTTTTTTGTACAAACAAAACTAATGCAGACAAGATTAGAAGGGAAGTGATAAACTGGGAAAACATTTTTACAATCAAAGTTTCTTATAAGGCCTCATTTCCAAAATATATAAAGAATTGACTCTAATTTGTAAGAAATCAAGCCATTCTCCAATTGATAAATGGTCAAAGGATATGAACAGACAATTCTCAGATGAAGAAATTGAAACTATTTCTAGCCATATGAAAAGATGCTCCAAGTCATTATTAATCAGAGAAATGAAAATTAAGACAACTATGAAATACCACTACATACCTGTCAGATTGGCTAGAACGACAGAGAAAGAGAATGTGGGATGTTGGAGGGGATGTGAGAAAACTGGGACACTGATACATTGTTGGTGGAATTGTGAATCAATCCAGCCATTCTGGAGAGCAATTTGGAACTATGCTCAAAAAGTTATTAAACTGTGCATACCCTTTGATCCAGCAGTGTTACTACTGGGCTTATATCCCAAAAAGATCTTAAACAAAGGAAAGGGACTTTTATGTGCAAGAATGTTCATGGCAGCCCTCTTTGTAGTAGTCGGAAACTGGAAACTGAGTGGATGCCCATCAATTGGAGAATGGCTGAATAAATTGTGGTATATGAATATTCCATAATATTGGAATATTATTGTTTGGTAAGAAATGACCAGCAGGATGATTTCAGAAAGGCCTAAAGAGACTTACATGAACTGATGCTGAGTGAAATGAACAGGACCAGGAGATCATTATATACTTCAATAACAGTACTATCCGATGATCAAATATGATGGACATGGCTCTCTTCAACAATGAGATGAACCAAATCAGTTCTAGTTGTTCATAATAAATAGAACCAGCTAACACCCAGCTAAATAACTCTGAGAAATGAATGTGAACCACTACATAGAATTTCAAATCCCTATATTTTTGTCTGCCTGCATTTTTGATTTCCTTCACAGGTTAATTGCACATTATTTTGAAGTCCAATATTTCTTGTGCAGCAAAATAACTGAATGGACATGAATACATATATTGCATTTAACATATATTTTACCATATTTAACATGTATTGGTCTACCTGCCATCTGGGGGAGAGGGTAGGGGAAAGGAGGGTAAGAATTGTAATAAAAGGTTTTGCAATTGTCATTGCTGAAAAACTTCCCATGCATATATCCTGTAAATAAAAAGCTATAATAAAAAATATATGTCAGCATGGATGTTGGAATCCTTACTAACTGCTAACTAATTAGAGTTGATCTAATCTTACAAGAAGATGTTTTGGCCAGAACCTGAAACTAGGTACTAAGTAGAACTAATCAATACAAGGCTTGTGTTCACACCTTTACTCATTGGAGTTCAATGAGTTCACACCTCCCTTGAAGCTCTTTGGGAGCATAAATAGAGCTTCAATGGGCCAGTCGAGGAGTTCTTCAGAGAGGAAGATGCTACAAGTCGAGATTTCACCGGAATGACATGAAGACTGGAGCTGGGGAGGCTGAAGAAAGCAGAGGCAGAGGCTGAAGGACCAGACCTTTGGATTTAAAGACATTTGGAGAGAGCTCTTGGAACCAAGCAGAGAGATAGGCCTCTAAGCTAACCGGGCTATATTGGAAACAATAAAAGATCTGAACTTTTATCACCTGGCTGTGTTTTGAGAAGAAAAAGATCACCACACATGAGCAAAGAAAAAAAAATAAAAAATAAAAACGTGAGATGACAAGTAAGGAAAGAATATTTGCTTTTTGAACTTCATAATAAGAAAAATAGTATTTTCATAGTTTTAGAGCCAAAAAAATTATTGAAAATGATCTAATCATCCCCCTCAGTTTATAGATCACTTTATAGATATTTTGTAGATTTTTACATTATTCATTCTTGTGCCTTTGGTTAATCCAAATTAATTTATTGTTTTAAAATATTTTACACAATTTAAAAATACTTTAGAAATGTTATATATCATCATCATAATTGTCACTATCATGATCATTATCATTGTCATCATTATCTTGTTCTCATCTTCTGGTGAAGCTCAGAGTTGCCTAGGGATTAAGTCCCTATCCTATTTATTCTCCTATTATTTTTTTATTTACTTTTCTGTGTAAATCTACTCTTCTGTAAAGTAATGAGATTAAATGACAGCTTATTATTGAATAAAATCTTTGTATAAAATCATTCTTTTTATGAGTTCTTTACAAGTATCTCTAGGGAAAATTTAGTATCAGAGAAGGACAACATTGATAGTATGCATCTTATTTAGCTTTGCCACCAGTATAATACACACACACACACACACACACACACACACACACATATACCCACAAACACGCTCACACCTGTACCCACATATATATATACATATATATATCCATAATAATTTATTTTTAATGGTATAAAATGATTATTTTTCATTTTTACCCCCTCCCATGTTAATCTAGTCACAAGCACAAACTAAGCATTTAATAGGTTCCATTTTCACTTATTTTTTTAGATCTCTGTATTTGGAAAACTTTTCATTTCCCATAGATTATGATTATTTTATATTCTTAAATTGATGCAAACCTATCATGTTAACATATCCTTGTAACATATAAATCATTGATGTGCAAAATGATGGAACAACTAGATAAGCCTAGCAAATTAAACTTATTTTTTTAACACAATAAGGGGAAAGAAATCATCTTTGTTAAAAGCAGCAATCTTAATGTGGGCATACCACTACTTAGAGAAATTCAGGGACCAAAAGTATGCATTTCTTTATTTGATTTTTTAAAAAAAATCTATCATATGTAGTAATAATAATAGCTTATGTTAAAATAGTACCTTTAGTTGTTTAAAGTACTTTTTGTTTTCTCACAAAAGCCAATGATATTAGGAAATAAAAATAAAGGATCAGAGAAGTTAGATATTTCTCTCAAGGCTGCACAACTAATAAATATCAGTGACAAAGCTCTGCTTTTTAAACTTTGAATCTTGTGACAATTCCATTTCACTGTATTACTGTGCTTAGCCTCACAAAATAAGAACACCTAAAATATTCATCCACCCAGTGTTCAATAATAAATTTTAGAGAATGGAACTGTGTATTATCTTTATTTATTCATGTATTTATTCTTATTTGGTTCCTTTAAGTGTGAACAAAAGGATAAGAATAGGGATTATAAATCAGGAAATAGTGAATTTTTGCTATTTTCAGAAACATATGTTCTCTTCTGGTACATTTACCATTAATATTAACTTTTAAAGTTAATCAGTGACTGCCTTTATTAGCAAACAATAATATTATTTGCCTTGTTTCTTTTTTATTAAAGATTTTTAATTTTCAAAATATATACATGGATAATTTTCAACATTAACGCTTACAAAACCTTGTGTTGCAATTTCCTCCCTTCTCCGTACCTCTTCCTCTAGATAGCAAGTAATCCAATATATGTTAAACATGGTAAAAACATATGGACTTAACATATATTTAACATGCATAACATATATATATATATATATATATCCTATATAACACAATATAAGCATACATATTTATACAATTATGTTGCTGAACAAGAAAAATCAAATCAAAAAGGGAAAAAAATGAGAAAGAAAATAAAATGCAAGCAAACAGCAAAAAGAGTGAAAATGCTATGCTGTGATCCACACTGAGTTCCAACAGTCTTCTCTCTGGGTATAGATGGCTCTCTTCATCACAAGGTCATTAGAACTGTTCTGAATCGTCTCATTCTTGAGAAGTACCACTGTCATCAGATCAGATGTTGCCATGTACAATAATATCGTATTTCTGTTCATTTCACTTAGTATCCATTCATGTAAGTCACTCCAGGCCTCTAAAATCATCCTGCTTATCCTTTCTTATAAAACAATAATTAATATTCCATAGCATTCATAAGTCATAACTTATTAAACTAGTCTCCAACTGATGGGCATCCACTCAGTTTCCAGTTTCTTGCCACTACAAAAAAAGGTTGTCACAAACATATTTTCACATGTGGGTCCCTTTCCCTCCTTTAAAATATCTTTGGGATATAAGTTCACTAGAAACACTGCTGGATAAAAGTGTATGCACATTTTGATAGCCCTTTGGACATAGTTCCATATTTCTCTCCAGAATGGTTGGATCAAGATAAATGAAAATTAAGACAACTCTGATATATCACTGCATATCTGTCAGATTGGCTAACATGACAGGAAAACATAATGACAAATGTTGGAGGAGATGTGGGAAAACTGAGACACTGATGCATTGTTGATGGATCTGTGTTGGAATCTTTACAAACTGCTAACTAATTAGAGTTGATCTAATCTTACAAGAAGATGTTTTAGGCAGAACCTGAAACAAGGTACTAAGTAGAACTAATTAATATAAGGCTTGTGTTCACACCTTTACTCATTGGAGTTCACAAGTATGCTAGCTTCAAAAAGTAAACTTTCTAACTTCAAGGGAGTTCACACCTCCCTTAAAGCTCTTTGGGCCAGAGAGCACTATGGGAGAAAACTCATAATCCCATTCTCTCAGAAGATTCACATGTAAGGCGAGAGAGCTATTCCAGAATACATTTTTTCCACTTGGCTGGCTGGTCGCAGAGGAGAGTTCAGCTGGACTGGAGAGGAGCAACTCTGGTGTAGACAGAAAGCACTTTGAGGAATTACGCCAGAAGCCCTCTCTCCGAGGCAAGGCAGAATATATTCCACTTGGCTGGCTGGTGGCAGACAAAGAGTTTTCAAAGGATAAAGCTACAAATGAGAGTTCAGTGGACAACCAGATTCTTCTTCATCTCACACCACTGTGGTAGGTGGCTGGGCTCCTGCACGCCCCCCACTGAGACCAAGCTGGTCTGAAAGACTCACCAGAAAGCTAGCGGAGCTCCAAGAGAAGGAAACAAGAGATTCATTCCATCTCTGTGCTGGTTGGAGGCTGAAGAAAGCAGAGGCAGAGGCTAACGGACAGAACCTTTGGATTTGGAGATATTCGGAGGGCCCTAAGCTAAACTGGCTGTGTTTTGAGAAGAACAAGAACTCCAATATTTGAACTCCCAACAGATCTGTGAATGGGTTCAACCATTTTGTGGAGTAGTTTGGAGCTATACTCAAAAAGTTATCAAACTGTGCATACCCTTTGAACCAGCAGTGTTTCTACTGGGGTTATTATATTCCAAAGAAATCTTAAAAGAGGGAAAGAGATCCACATGTGCAAAAATGTTTGTGGCAACCCTTTTTACAGTGACAAGAAACTGGAAACTGAGTGGATGCACATCAATTGGAGAATGGCTGAATAAATTACAGTATATGAATGTTATGGAATATTATTGTTCCGTAGGAAATGACCAGCAGGATGATTTCAGAAAGGCCTGGAGAGACTTACATGAACTGATGCTGAGTGAAATGAGCAGGATCAGGAGACCATTATATATTTCAACAGTACTATATGATGATCAATTCTCATGGACCTGGCCATCTTCAACAATGAGATGAACCAAATCAGTTCCACTTGTGCAGTGATGAAGAGAAGCATCTACATACAAAGAGAGTACCATGGGAACAGAAAATGGAACACAATATAGCATTCTCACTCTCTCTGTTGTTGTTTGCTTGCATTTTTTTTTTTTGCTCGATTTTTCTTTTCTTTTTTTCTTGATCTGATTTTTTCTTGTGCAACCAGATAACTACATAAATATGTACCCACAGATCGGATCTAACATGTATTTCAACAAATTTAACATGTATTTGACTACCTGCCAGATAGGGGAGGAGGTGGGGGGAGAAGAGGAAAATTTGCAACAAAATGTTATGCAAGGGTTAATGTTGGAAAAATTACCATGCATATGCTCTGTAAATAAAAAAAAAAAAAAAAGCTTTAATAAAAAAAAAAAAAAGTCTGAAACAAAACAAAAATAAATAAATAAAATAAAGAATGGTTGGATAAATTCCCAACTTCACCATCGATGTATTAATGTCCCAGTTTTCTCCACATCTCTAACATTCATGCTTGTCCTTTGCTGTAATCTTAGCCGATCTGAGAGAGATAGAGTAGTATAACTGATCATTAGTAATTTAGAACACTTTTTCATAGGAGTAGGAATGGTTTTGATTTATTCATCTAAAAACTGTTTGTCTATATCCTTTGACCATTTATCAATTGGAGATTAGCTTGAATTATTGTAAATGAGTCCATTCTCTATATATTTTAGAAATGAGACCTTTATCAGAACCTTTGAATGTAAAAATGTTTTCTCAATTTATTGTTTCCCTTCTAATCTTGGATTAGGTTCATTTATACAAAAACTTCTTAATTAAATATAATCAAAAATATCTATTTTTTTGTTTAATAATGATTTCCATTTCTTCTTTGGACATAAATCCATTCCTTTTGCACACATCTGACAGGTAAACTATGTCTTGTTTTGATTTCTTTATAATATCAATCTTTATGCCTAACTTATGAAACCATTTCAACCTTATCTTGGTATTGGGTGTTAGGTGTGGCTCAATGCCTAGTCTCTGCCACACCATTTTCCAATTTTCCCACCAGTTTTTGTCAAATACTTTTTTTTTCTTCCAAAAGCTGAGGTTTTGGGATTTGTCAAACACTAGATTACTATAGTCATTGAATTTTTTTTCATTCTGTGAACCTAACCTATTCCACTTATTGAGAACACTGTTAGCCAGTACCAAATAGTTTTGATGATCACTGTTTTATAATATAGCTTTAGATCTGGCAAAGCTAAGCCATCTCCATTTGCATTTTTCCTTAATTCCCTGGAAATTCTTGACCTTTTGTTCTTCCAGATGAAATTTGTTAATATTTTTTTCCTAGCCTATAATATAATTTCTTAGGAGTTTGGTATGGCAGTGAATAAGTAGATTAATTTAGGTAGTACTATTTTTTTTATTATATTAGCTTAGTACCCATCAGCACTTGATATTTTTTTTTCCCATTGTTTAGATTTGGCTTTATTTGCATGGAAAGTTTCTAGTAGTTGTGTTAATATAGTTCTTGACTTTGCTTGGCAGGTAGATTCTCAAATATTTTATATTATTTTTAATTATTTCAAATGGAATTTCTCTTTGTATTTCTTATTGTTAAATTTTGTTGGTAATATATAAAAATGCTGATGATTTATGTAGATTTATTTTATATTCTGCAACTTTGCTAAAGTTGTGAATTATTTCTAGTAGTTTTTAGTTGATTCTCTAGGGTTCTATACATATACCATTATATATTTCATTTACAAAGAGTATTAATTTGCCTCAATATCTATTTTGATTCCTTTAACATCATTTTCTTCTCTTATTGCTAAAGCTATCATTTCTAATATAATATTGAATGGTAATGGTGATAGTGGGCAACTTTTTTTCACCCTGATCTTCCTGGGAATGGTTCTAGTTTGTCCCCATTATATATGATAGTTGTTGATGGTTTTAAATAGATGTTATTTGTCATTGTAAGGAAAACGTCATTTATCCCTATATTCTCTAGTGTTTATAATAGAAACAGATGTTGGATTTTATTAAGTGCTTTTACTGCATCTATTGAGATAATCATATGATTTTTGTTAGTTTGGTTATTGATATAGTCAATTGTGCTATTTTTTTTCCTAATATTTAACCAGCCCTATATTTCTGGTATAAATCATACTTGGTTATAGTGTGTTATCATGGAGATGACTTTCTGTAATTTCTTTGCTAATAATGTATTTTATACATTATTATACATTATACATTTTCATACATTATAAAGTAATCATTAAATAAAAAATTAAAAAAATAAAAAAATAAAAAAAAAAAAAAAAATTAAAAAAAAGGTTACTCCAAAAAAAAAAAAAAAAAAAGATTTTTCCATCAATATTTATTAGAGAAATTGGTCTATAATTTTCTTTTCTTTCTCAGTTTTTATCCTAACTGATTTAGTTATCAGCATCATATCTGTATCATAAAAGGAATTTGGTAGTATGCCTTCTTTCTTTATTTTTTCAAATAGTTTGTATATTGTAGTGAGCTTTTTCTTCTCAAAACGCAGCCAGGGGATAAAAGTTCAGATCTTTTATTATCTCCAATATAGCCCGGTTAGCTTAGAGGCCTATCTCTCTGCTTGGTTCCAAGAGCTCTCTCCAAATGTCTTTAAATCCAAAGGTCTGGTCATTCAGCCTCTGCCTCTGCTTTCTTCAGCCTCCAGCCAGCTCCAGTCTTCATGTCATTCCGGTGAAATCTCGACTTGTAGCGTCTTCCTCTCAAGAACTCTCCAACTGGCCCATTGGCCTATTTATGCTCCTTCCAGAGAGAGGGATTATGGGTAGTTCTACTTAGTACCTTGTTTCAGGTTCTGCCCAAAACATCTTCTTGTAAGATTAGATCAACTCTAATTAGTTAGCAGTTAGTAAGGATTCCAACAGCATATCATTGGAATTAATTGTTCTTTAAATGTTTGATAGGATTTAAATGTGAAACTTTGGCCTTGGAGATTTTTCTTAGGGAATATTTTCATTATTTCTTTAAAAAATGTAAATTAAGTCCTTTGTCAGTGGTAAAATATTAGTGTCTCTGTGTGTGTCTGTCTCTGTGTTTTTGTGTATGTTTTGGAAGTGGAACAAGGGAAAATGTAATACTTATTTGGCTGGATGTTTCTCTATTCAAACAGATATTGTGCATATATTGTTCAATTCAGTAAAAATTTGAGTGTCAAATTTAGGGGAAAAAACTGAAAATTCAAGAGATTTGAAAATTTTTTCATAATCTGATAATTATAATAGTTTTAATTGGTGGGTAATTGGAGATCATATTTAAAATAAGTGATATTTCCCCACATTCTTGCAAATGCTAAGAGTGCTGTAGCTTGAATTGGAACTTGTTTACTTCAGGAGATAAGAAGTATCAATCAGGAAATGATAGATAGTGGTTTTGTGAAAACTTCAGAAACATAATGCTGAAATAAACTTCCTTGAAATATATAAAAGTTTAACTAATCTGAAGCCTTGGAATATTTTGGGAAAAGAAATACTATCATCTGTGATAATTGTCAGCCAAGCTCATGACTCAGGAATGTGTCTTCTTAATTGAGCCATATTTTTTCTGTCAATAATGAAAGATAGGCAAGAAGAAATAATGAACAGGATGATCAAGGCTGTAGTGCTTTAATGCATCTCATTTGTTTTTCCTTTTGATTCTGAAAATGTACAATAATTACTTATGAACAGTTATATACCTTTGTTTTCTATGTCTTTTCTTTCTTTCTTTTGGGTTTTTCCTTGTGTTTCTCCTTTTTCCTTAGCCAAAGCAATGACTAGGTGAAAGAACACATATTAAACCCTAGTTCTCCATATTGAAAAATTAAAAAAGTAAAAAAAAAAAGAAAACAAAAATAAAATCACACCACAAAAGTTGTTTTTACTTAATAAACTATTAAATGTGTTTCTTTCAAAATATGAAATTCTCTTTTCATGACATATATAAAATCATATTAATTGGATGACTTGATTTCATTAAAGATTTTATATCATGTAATAACTTTGGTCTTTATGGAAGTTTGCAGCCCCTTCTTGTTTTTGGATTTTGGGACTTATTTTCTACTTCCTCCAAAAAGTCTTCTAAAATTGTACCTGTCTACATCAATCCATATTGAAGTAATGCAGTGCTAAATAGCATGTCATTGAAAGCTACTTTCATTGTCTTATTTGCCTTATTTGTATTATTCCTGTTCCTCAGCTTGATGAATTCTGTCTCATATTACAACCACCCATATTTTATATGATTTTTGTGGTTCCACAGCAGTTAGAATATCACTAAGCAGCGAGATTATCAATAAATTTGGTCATTGAACTACTACTACTAAATCTGCTTACTATCTATAATGTTTAATCATTCTTTGTACCCAAGGTATTAAATATTGTATAAAATTAAAGCTCAATTGTTTGTATAACCAGAAAAAATAGTTTAATGATCTAGTGAGACTGGGAGATAATCAATGGTCAGTCCAAACAATATCAGGGAAATTTAAAAACATAAAGATACTACAAATGTTTTTATTTGGTAAATCCTTTAGATGATTTCTCAGAGAGGATGGACAAGATTTGGAGGATAGGACATGGAAGAGTTTTAATCTATAACAATGGAAAGAATTCCCACTTTATTATGATTAAATGTCCATTGATACATCAAAAATATTCAATATGAATTATCCATTTTTGATTAAAAATGATTTTCTTTGGGGTATAGGATTTTAAAGTAAAGGCTGGAAGCTGTAAAAAAAACTTTTTAAAATTCTATATATTTATCTTTATAGAAAATATAGAAATTAAGTGGAAAATTAAATTGTGATAATTAAGCCTTATATTTAGGTACTGTAGTGTTGGTGGATAGGCTTAGATCAACAGGAAACCTATTTGTCATATGTGTTAACTCAATGGGGAATCATGACAAATCCTTCTATTGAATATTCTAAAAGATTATTCTATTACATAGGTACATATCTCTGTCATTAGTTTAAATGGCCACTGGATGTCACTGTTATATTAAGACTGTGGCTTAATTGTCTTCAGTGCATAATTTGCTGGTGATATTTCAGGGTTTTAAAAAAATACCACTTTAAGGAAAAAAAAAAAAAAGTGTTCAAATGCAAAATGAATATCTACCTCTGCTTAAAATCATTTACATTTAGACTATGTAGCATTCAAAGTACAGTTATAAACTATGAGAAATTTAGCTTTTGGGGAGGTAATTTGAAATGAACTCAAGAGCTTTTTTAACAATTTTTTTAATAAAGATTTTTCTGTCACTATCTACTCCTTGACTTTGTATTAAAAATAATGATTACCTGATTGGAGTTGTGAGCAATTATTCTGGGTTTCCTTGCTCACAAATATTAAATGGAAAATTATGTGCTTCCAAAATTGTAGCCTTATTTATCCATTTGTAACATTTTTTAAATTGTTCTTTTCTTTGTTAAGTCATTAGAATATAGTAACAGTGGTATTCTTATGTATTTGAGCATTTTTTTTTGATTTTATCATATATGCCTTCTTAATCGTTAAGAAATAGGCTTTAAAGATAATAAGTAATTTAGGTATAATATAGGCTTTATACAAAATCTGCTTGCTTTTCATAACTGGTGGTGTGAAATGTAATGCAATTAAAAAATAAAGTATAAATAATTGAAGGGAGCAGATTTACTTTTTTTTTTTTTGGAAATAAGCCATAAAGCCTTGCACTGAGAAAGCAATATATTTACTACTGGCAAAGCATGGTCTCCATTGCTGACAAAGGATTTTGCATCTTGAGAATCTGTGACTAAGGTCAAATTTCAGGTTATAATGATATAATTAAGCCATATATTCATTATGCTGCAACCGTCCTGTGCCATAACTTGTATTTATATGATTGACTGATCCAAGTACAGAACCATGGCATAAACTTAAGATGGCAAGAGATTGTAGAAGTCATCTAGTGTTAGCTTCTTTTTTAACAGGCAAAAATAATGATTAAGGTATAGTGAGTACAAGTGACTTGCCCAAAGTCACAGAGATAATAAATCCAAGTGATAGAATCTGAAGTATTATATAATGGAAGGATTATTTTACATTTGAATGCAAAAGACCTAAATTCTACCATTTTCTAATTTTATGTTTAGAGGCAAATCACTTCCTCATTTGTAAAATGCTTATAATTATTCTTATCCTACAAAATGAAATATGTTTTAATGAGATCAAATCTAGATGAAAACACAATGTTTTGCAAACCTATAGTATGACTCATATGCTGGCTTCTATGGTATTATTAATATATTTTATTGTACTTACTAATAGTAGATTAATGAAGTATACATAGTTTGCATAATTGTTTTAAAATGTTATGGTATATAATTCAATTTTATAAAATATACATTCATAGAATTGAAAAGTTGAATGGAAATTTTGCAGTCATAGAATCTTACACACCCATAAAACAGCAGTTGACAAAAAAATCACCCAGATGTGTTCTGGAAACTACTCTAACCAGTAAGTGTTAAATTTTAAGTGTGAGCAATTAACCTCTAAAAACCAAACATCAGAAAATGCCTCCCATATATTATGGTTGTAAAATATTTAATATACACTTATGTTTTTTGAGCTCAGCAGGAATGCAACAGAATGCTCAACGAATAAAATTACCTGTGGTCCAGAAGGTTATTGACCATAGGCTAATAAATGAAACAACAGCAACAACAACAACAACAACAACAGGCACATATAGAACTTCATGGTTTGCAAAATTAACTACATACAGTATCTCTTCTAAGTCTTGTAAAACAGCAGGCAAAACCTTTTTAAATGGTTCTAATGTCTATATATAATACATCTAAAACATCTAATTTCTATAACAAGGACTACAACAATAGAAAATTTACTACTTTCAAAGCTAACCCTTCCATTTTAAGATGACTTTGATTATTAGGAAGTATTACATATTTGATGTGAAATCTGCCTTCCTATAATTTCCCCATCTCACATGATCATAATTACAATTGATAATCTAAATTCCAAATATATGTGGCAACTCTCCCATAGCATCAAACTCTTTCAAGGATGTTTTGCAGTTTTATTTGCTTTTTATTTTACTATAGCAGTTTGTGGAATGATGTTGGGCATGAACTAGGCACTTAATAAATGATTATCAAATTCAAGTGAGTACTCACTTTGTCAAAGACATTGTTCACAAAGGATGACACAAAGGATGAAAAATATTGTGTCCTGGACTTCAAGGAACTTAAACTCTAGTAGAAGAAGGACACATAGAAACAAATAATCAAAATGTAAATTTGAACATGATTACATGCAGAGAAATGATCAAACTGAATTGCTGAGAGATTGAAAGTGGAGAAAAATCACTTCCAGCTCTGGGGGTTAATTAAGGTTTCAAAGATGTTACCACCTGAGTTGAACATGATTCAGATGAAATAATTCTTACTCTGTATTTCTAGAGGGTTTGATACAGTATTTGAAACATAGTAATCACTTGATGAATACTTGTAAAATTGTTGGTTTACTTCATAGAATTTCAATTTCAATTATTGAAATTATTAGTAATTTAACTAAAGGAGGACAACAATTAGAACATGAAATACCATCATCTTTTCTATGTATTCCTAACAGAATCTTGCAAGAATAAATGGGTAAAAAATAATTCAAATCCACTACAAAATGATCCTTATATTTGGAAGTTAATTTTACTTGGTATACTCAGGACTTTCATAAATAAACCTACAAAATATTATATACATAAATAATGTAAACATTAAGTAGTAGTAGATATGTTGGTTATTTTTAGGTTATGCCTGTAAAACTGATGCATAACAAATGCAATTGAATAACTTTAATGTAAGACAAATCAAACTATTATGAACTTACTTTGTAGAGAGAAAAAAATAGTGACATTAATTAAGAAAAATAAATGGCCTAAAATTTCAAGGGAAGTAATGAAAAAAAAAAAAAGTAGGAAGGAATGAGGGGCTAGACCTCATACTTTCCTTTGAAGTTATAATCATCAAAATTATTTATTGCTGCTTAAAAAAATAGAAAAACTGATCAATGGATCAAAGTAGCTTAACAAAACTTTAAAGCAAGTGAATATGATGCAGTGTTTAATGAGTCCAAGGGCAGCAAATAGTTGGGAAAGGGCTCCCATTTGGCAAAAATGTCAAAAAAACTGGAAAGCATCAAATGGAAATTTATCTTAGATTCATCATATATTACAAAGTACAAAAAGCTACTATGTATATTGCTCTAAATATATTTTTTTTTAATTTAAAGAAGACTGTGAGGAGACAATGTGAAAATTAAAAAATAATAATAATAATAAAGGGGAGAATTTCTAATTAAATAAGTAGAGATCACCCAATAATATAAAATTGACAATATTAATTACATGAAATTGAAATATTTGTATAAAATAATCATGAAATTAGAATTAGAAAATAAATTATTCGTTGAACATAATTTTACAATTGATGTATCTAATAAAGATTTACTAACTAATATATATAGAGAATTGTTTCAAACATATAATAAACTACATTTCCCAATAATTAAGTGGTCAATAGATATGTGTGATTTTGTTTTCAAATGGGTAACTGCAAGTTATTGCATACATATGAAAGAATGACCCAAATAACTAGTAAGAGAAATTCAAAGTTAATTCTGAGATTTTATCAGTCACTTTTGAAGTCATTTCAAGATGGCAAATGTAAGCATGGCGATTGTTATAAGTACTTGAGAATGATAGATTTTATACATTGTTTCAATCATTCTAGAAAATAATATAAAATTAAAAATTTGAAATCACTAAACAGTACAAAACATTTGACACAGCAATAGTATTATCAGATATATGCCAAAGAAATCAAAGATTGAAGGAAAGGGTCTCTCTACATAAAATCATTTCTATTATTGAATTTTGTTCTAGTACTCTACTAAACCCTGATTTATTAAGGCTATTGAATATTGTTATGCTGAAGGAAATTGAAAATAAAAAGTATTAAGAGAAGTTAGGCATCGTAAGAACGAATTCAGAGAGAATGAGGAAAAGTAGAACAAAAGTATAAGTATTAAAAGGTTAAATCATTTTAAACAAGAGAATGGTGAAAGAAAACCACAATGGAAATAATATAAAAAGTGTATTTGGTTAATGTTTATTTGAGTGATATGGCTGCAATAGCCAATAGAGGAAAAAAAATGTAATTACATATTTCAACTTAAATTGACTACTCACCATTTTATAAGAAGATATCATGGAAAGTGGGATATGGCTCTATAGTTTCATAGTAATTTTTGGTATATTATTATTTTGAATAGTGGTTCTTTATGCTTATTTCTTATTGAGTGTAGTATTATGTAGCATTTTTGAAGACCAAAAATATTTGCATTTTTCTAAGCATCAGCTAGTTCTATACACAGAAATAATAAGGATATGGGATAAAAATAAAACAAAAAAAAAAGTGAGAAAAAGTCTGAAAGTGGTTTGTGAAAGATTCTGCTTCTAAGGAACTTGGACTCAATTCTATGTGTAATTATTTAAATTTTAGTAGAAGACATATTTGATACACAAAATAGTAATGTTACCCTATGATTATACTTTAATATTTTTTCTTTAAATTAATTTGATTACATTTGCAAAATGACTCTAAAATAGGTTCAACTGCATATGCTTAACCATAGAAATCTTTGTCTTTGAATTTCTAATGATCCCTTCCACATTTTGTACTAGTTTTCTAAATCAGAACAAAACACAATATCTAACTCTCATTTTGGAAGTTAAAAAGTAAGACTTCATCTTTTTTATTTGAAAGCATGAATAATTTTAAAATTTGTATCATGAAATAATTTCCTTCTATATTTCTTAGATTCTAATAACTTATTTCAGAAAGAAATTTATATGGTTTTGCTAGTCATTTTTGTTGAAATATCTTGACAAGAAAATTGTATATTATCAAATTTGAAAGCAGATGTTGACAAAAATATTTTTAACGTTTCAGATTATTTGAAAATAATCCTCTGATTTTCTGTTTGACATTAAGAAATGTAGAACATATAGTGACAGAGATGCAATAAAATATGGCATTCACACAGGACAATCCATAACAATGTGTAATGAGTGGAGATATTTTATCACATTTTATTCTTATTGAGAGAATATTCAGAATAAAATATCACTGTCTATAATTTTAAAGTAATATTATCACTTCAGATTTGTCCCTTTGTTTCATCAAATATTTTTGCAATGTTAACAAAAAATATAAGAATAACCAAATTTATACAGTGCTTTAAAGTTGGGAAAGCATTTTAGAAATATCGCTTTTTATCCTCATAACCACTCTAGGAGATAGGTGCTATTATTATCTTTATCTTAGAAATTAAAACAACAACAACAACAACAACTGGGGAATACAGATGTTAAATAAGTAGCTGAGGCCAAAATTAAATGCAGATCTTCCCATCTTAAGGTCTCATCCTCTATTCACTGTTCCATCAGCTTAGATCAATACAATACCAATCAAGGTGCTATAGAATTGATGATGATAGCTCTATCCACTGCCTAATGTAGAATTGAGGAATTCAAAAATGCAAAATGAGATTTTTGAACTTGACCAACTGAGGATTTTTTTTTTCTGTTGACTTCATATATTTGTTGCATTTTTTGTTCTTTTTTAATAGAGTTGAATGGATGAGAGAGAATAAATGCTTGATATTATAAATTATAAAATTTAATAAAGAAGACTGTACATATGTACAAGCTTCAAGGTTATATAAACTCAAGGAAATGAAATACATGGAAGAAAGTGTTGTAGATAGATTTTCTGAACCCCCCCCTTTGGATTATTAGATGTTATTGCCCTGAACAAGACCTAATTCTAAGTTTCAATATTTTCGTTTCCCCAGAACATAGCAACTATTCCCTTAGTTCACTGTCGTCTTATAGTATTTATTGAATGTGCTCAGTGTTATGAACAAGGGCTAATGCATAGCACAAGACAAGTTATCACAGTACATGCTTCCTGACCTGAAATGCTCTTAATTTATAAAGAACTATAGTGGAAGAACAAACATCTAAGAGATGGATGGAAAATGAATTTTTTTTCAAATATCTCTGATCCATATAAAAATTCAATTTTGGATTACACTCACATGGAAAGCAACATATTTCTAAGTTCAGTTAAGTTTGAATTCTGGGCAAGATTTTTTTTTGGTTAAGTTCAATTCACTCTAAACACTAAAAAAATGTATAGAATGAAATATGTTTTAAAATACTCATTTACATATTCTGACCTCTTATTTGATCAGGGGAAGGGCTGAAAATATCAAAGACATACTATTGCTATTGCAAGTGGTCAGTGAATGGATCTCCAGAGAAAAAGTTAAGAATAAGTCAATACTTTGCAGATCTCTTATTAATCTATGGTGTGTAGCATAGATAGAATATTGGAGTTTGCTTCAACTCTGGTCTCAATAGAATAGAATTTTTATTATAGCAGAGTCTGATGTATATAAAAGTTTTATATTTCCACTTTAGATAAAAGTTTCTGGACAGATTTACCAAAGGTGGAGTAGTTTTGACTCCAAATGACTTTCTGGATTAAAGGTCCTTCAAATAAACTTTGGGCACAGTTTGCAATGTAATGAAATATAAAAAAGAGGTAGTCAAATACATATTTTTTAGAAAAGCAAACTCTTGACTTTCTCCTAGTGACAACTTTTAGTGTGTCCCCAATTTAGTCACATGGAAAGCACTACCCAAGGAATATTCTTATAATAGGCATAGGATGAAAGGTTAATTTCTCTAGTAAATATCTTTTTTATGAATAAAATCCCAGGGAAATGGTAGCTGATTTTCAAATATACTTTTTGGTCTATATTTTCTGTGCTTCTTACTCTAGTTTTTCTTCATTGTACAACATCTCTGATAGAACGGAAAGCCAACATCTTTCATTTCAATTTTCTCTGAGTTGATTTTAACCAACTAATTTTTTAATATTCTGTGACTTTCTCTTATGATCACCAGAACTGGAGACCTGTCATTCAATTTCAAATTATTTTTCTATTCAAAACATTTCTGTCAATGATTTGTATTATGCATTGTATTAGTTGTTTAGTATTGTTTTGTTTTGTATTGATATTCACTGTGTAATAGGATGGAGATTGAAGATGGAGTGCTTTCTTTGTAGAGAGACATAACAATAAAAGCAGATACATATGAACAAATGAATACACATATTCATATATATATGTATATGTATGTATGTATATATATATATATACACACACACACACACGCATGTTTGGATAGAGGTTTGGCAACTTCATTACTATCTTTGTCTTAATCTTTTCTACTCCAGTAATTTCTAGGACCTACTCAGAGTCTGAGACTGAAGAAAAATATCTTTCATGTGATTATGAGTTGAAACATTGTTAGTCTCAGATATGAGAGTGTCTGCTGGCTTGTTCTTCATTAAATAGACAGATAGGTAGATAGATAGATGATAGATAGATAAGTAAATATTCACAACTCATTTCCCCTTCCTGGAAGTTTATTTACTTCTAAATATGTAAAGTGGTACTATCTCATTTACTCAAAATGACTTCAAATACCCAGAATTTTACAGAAAATTGGGCTTCTGGGAATGAATTCTCCTGTCTTCTATTCCTTTCCAGCATGATTTAGGATGCATGAGAAAGAATTTTGTAGTCACTGTTACATCAAACTATGAAATATTATGAATTCTTTAGTAAATTGGGGGATTATTTGGGTGGTCAATGAGTATCTGCGACTGTTTCATAATGATATTCTTTAGCAAAAGTAAATTTCTTTGTATGTTGATTTATTTCATTAAATTTTTAGATAACCAGACACAGAAACTACTTGAATTCAGATGTAGAATCTCTTTATTTTCTTTCCTTCCCTCTCCCTGGGACCTCTGTAATTAAAAATAATGACAATAAAAACTAAATTAATTCATTTTGTTACTTTATGTGTCATTAAATCTTATAGCTACCACTAATATTGGTGGTGGAGTTGTGAAATGATCAAATCATTCTGGAGAGCTATTAAGAACTAGGTCCAAAAGGCTATAAATCTGTGCATACATTTTGACTCAGCAGTGCCCACTAGTGGATCTTCATCCCAAGGAAAGCTTAAAGGAGGAGAAAGTACCCATTTATGCAAAAATATTTGCAGCAACTATTCTTGTGGTAGCAAAGAATTCAAAATGGCATCTGCCCATCAATTGGGGAATGGTTGAACAAGTTATAGTATGTAAAGATAATGGAATATTCCTGTTCCAGAAAAACAGATGAACAAACCGATTTTAGATAAGCCTGGGAAGATTTACATGAACTAATGCTGAGCAAAACAAGAAGAATCAGGAATACATTGTATGGAGTAAGAACAAGTTTGTGCAATGATCAACTATGAAAGACTGGGATACTCTCAGTTATTCAATGATTCAAGGCTATCCCTATAAACTTTGGATAGAAAATGCCATCTGTATCTAGAAAAAAAGAAACTATGAGCATTGAATGTAAATAACACATGTTATAGTCACATCTTTTTTTTTTTCTGTCCTTTTTCCAGTCCTGTGTTGTTTTTTTTTTCCTTTTATTTTAATTCTTATCTTCCATCATAATTTTAAATAAATGTGCATTTAAAAACTAATAAACATGTAAAACAAGAAAAAAAAATAAATGAATGAATGAATGTCGTGCTTATGTGTTGTATTGTTTTTCTCTTTGAATCCACAGCACCTAGCAAATAATACTTAATAAATACTTATTTTCTTATCTTATCCAATTTTAAGGAATAAAATTAGGATAATTTTGTCTCTCATTAAGTTTCTCCAAATGTATGATGACCTGATAGAATAATTGCATCATTTAATCTAACAATCCCTAAAGTCCATGACATTCTAAGCATAGATGAATTTATTATATCAACTCCAAATCAGTAGTTACAGAACAGTTATATTCTAACACAGTTATCTTATGTCAAAGAATGAGAGTAATAGACTCCAAAAGAATATTAAACCTTAAGTAATATCCATATCATTCCTTTGAAAGCCCCAATGGATGAAGGAGCATTTCTCAGATAATGAAATATAGCAATTGACCATACTGATTAAAAAAAAAAAAAACTTACATGTTGTAACCCAGATATTTTAGTAACTCATTTAGTAAATTTAATATGACATCTACTGGTATTATGTGATTTGTACTCAAGGCAGTGATCCAAAGTCATTTTGAGATAGAAAGAAAGATAATGTGTGAGAGAGAGAAAGAAAGAGAAAAGAAAGAAAAAGAGAAAGAAAGAGAAAGACAGAGAGAAAGAGAGAGAGAAAGAGACAGAGAGAGAGAAAGACAGAGACAGAGACAGAGAGAGATTGTTAAGGTCATTTAAACAAATGTTTAGACTTAAAGACTGCAACCTAGAATAGGTTTTTCATTAATTATTGGTATCATTACCTCAAGTTTGGGACCCAAAACAATGAAGAAATGAAGAAACTACATATACATTTTCTTATGGGAATGGGAACTTTTAGAAATATAGTTTAGAAGAGTAGGATAAAATGTAATCTTTGAGGTTGAATGGAAATTGCAAGAGAGAGTCAACAGCTTGTAAAAGGAAGGCAATTCCTTAAAAAACACAATACGTAAAATTCAACAACAACAACAACAAAAAAAATCCACTGAAGAAAATAACACTGTGAAAAGAAGAATTAATCAGATTAATCAAAATAGATACAAAAACTGAAATGAAAAAAATCAGACATGAAAAACTAGAATGGGGCAAATGGAAATTAATGGCTCTATGAGACAACAAGAATCAGGCAAACAAACTAAAAAAAAAATGAAAAAAATAAGAAAATTTAAAATACTTCATTGAAAAAACAGCTGAGCTGATCTGGAAAATAAATCCAGGAGATAAAGTTAAAAATTATTGTTTTATCTGAAGGCCTTTACAAAAAAAAAAAAAAAAAAAAAAAAAAAAAAAAGGCAGTCTTCAAGAGATAATCAAAGAAAAGTGCCCTAATATACTAGAACCAGAGAGGGCAATATTAATTAAAAGGATTCATCAATCATCTCCAAAAAGACATTGTGGAAAAAAAAAAAACATTAGAGCTATTTCTCAAGGGGAAAAAAAAAATCTGTAATCTGCCAGATAAAATCAATTGAAGTTTCAAGTAGGAATAGTCTGTATTACCCAAGATCTGAAAGCATCTACAACAGAGAAAAGAAGCAATTGCAATACCATATTCCAGAAGAAAAAAAGACCTGTTGTTACAAACAAGAATTAACAACTCAGCAAGAATGAGTATCATCTTTCATGGGAGGAGATGGATTTTCAATGAAGTAACAGACTTTGAAACATTTCTACTGAAAAAAGCCAGAATAAACAGAAAATTGAATCATTAAACACAGGAATTGAGAGAGACAGAGAAACTTAAAGAGGGGAAATATATTATTGAAACATTGAATTGTTTATATCCTTAGATGAGAAAATTATATCTGTAATTCTCAAAAAAATATATCTATTATTGGATCAGTTAAAGTGGGCATCACCTGGATGAAGGATGTAGTTGTGAATGGACTATAATGTAATGATTTCAACGAAAAAGAAATAAAAAAATGAAGAACTGTACAGGGAGAAGAGGAAAGGCAAAGCATAATGAGACAAACTAGGTCACATGAAGAGGCAAAAAAAAAAAAAAAAAAGGCCTATTCAAATCAAAGGAAAAAAGGGAGGGGAATGATCCTTGACTGAAGCTTAATCTCATAAATTTTGACTCAAAGAGGAAATAACTTAATTATTCAGGTACAGAAATTTATCTTACCTATAAAAATGTAAGAGAAGAAAAGGGAAAGAAAAGCAAAGGGCTGGATAGAAATGTAGGCAGAAGCACTAGGAGAATGAGGTAAGAGAAGGGAGAAGGGGTGATAAGGTAGAGGAGATAAAGGGCAGGTGGCTTAAAAAGAAAACAGAACTAAGGAGGGGCAGTGGGGAAAGGGAGAATAAAAATGTATATAGAGGATAAAATAGGATTGAGTGAAATACATACCTGTTAATCATAATTGAGACTATAAAAAAGATGAACACTCCCATAAAACAGAAGAAAATAGCAGAATGGATTAAAAAAAAGTCTTACAATATGTTTTTTTTTTTTTTTTTAATAAAAATGACATATGACCCAGAGAGGTAAAAGCTGAGTAATGATAAAAGACAGGAACAGAATTAATTATGCTTCAACTGAAGCAAAAATAGCAGTAGTAGCAATTTTGATGATAGATCAAGCAAAATTAAAAATAGATCTAATTAAAAGAGTTAAGGAAGTAAACTACATCTTGTTAAAGGGTAGTATATACAATGAAGTACTACCTGTACTAAATGTATATACACCAAGTGGTAAAGCATTCAAATACTTAAAGAACATATTATGTCAATTACAGGAAGAAAAAAAAAACACAGTAAAACTATTATGGGTAGGAGACCTCAATCTTTCTCTCTCAGAATTAGACAAATCTAACCACAAAACAAAACTGAAAAACTAGGGTTAATAGAGTTATAGAAAAAATTAGATATGATAAAGCTATGAAGAAAATTTAATAGGAGCAGTAAGGAATACATCTTTTTTTTTTCTTCAGTTGTGCATGCCAAATGCAGAAAAAAAAAAATGATGATGTATTGGGGAATAACAATCTCACAAGTAAATACAGAAAGACAGAAATAGTAAATATATCATTTTTTCAGACAAGACACAATAAGAATCATATTTAATAAAAGACCAGGGAAAGATAGATTAAAACCAATTGGAAATGAAATAATCTAATTCTAAAAAATGAGAGGGTCAAACAACAAATCACAGAAACAATCCATAATTTCAGCCAAAAGAATGACAATGATGAAACAACATGCCAAAACCACTGGGATGCAGCCAAAGAAATTCTTAGAGAATGTTTTATATCTTCAAGTAGTTAGAAGAGTAAAATAGAGAAAGAAGAGATCAATAAATTGGGTGTGCAGTTAAAAAAAAATCTAGGGAAAAAAATTAAAAACACCAAATCAAATGCCAAATTAAAAATTCTGAAACTCAAAAGGAAGAGTAATAAAATTGAAACAAAAAAAAAAAAGACTGATGAAATGATAACTAAAACTAAGAGTTTGTTTTATGGGGAAAAAAAAGACAAAAGTAATAATCATTTGCCTATTTTGATCATAAAAAGAAAAGAAAAAAAAAACATTACCAGCATCAAAAATGAAAAAGGAGAACTTAGCATCAATGGAAAAAAAAAAAAAAAAAAAAAACAATACTTAAGCTCCATTTTGTCCAACTCTATGACAGCAAGTCTGACAATCTAATCAAAATGGATAAATATTTACAAAAGTAAAAATTTCACAGATTAACAGATGAGGAATTAAATTATTTGAAAAGTCCCAATTTAGAAAAAGAAATTGAATAATGCATCAATGAATTATTTAAGAAAAAATGTCTTGGGCAAGATTGATTCACAAGGAAATTCTTCCAAACCTTTAAAAAATAATTATTTCTAATCCTATGTAAATGATTTGGAAAAATAGATATAGAAGAAGTTCTGCCAAATTCCTTCTATTACACAAAATATGGTGCTGACATCTAAAGCAAAAAGAGTCAAAACAGAAAAAGAAAATTACAGACCAAACTTCCTAAAGAATATTGATGCAAAAATTTCAAATTGAATATTAGCAAAGAAATTAAAATAACTTGTCAGCAGTATAATATTCTATGACTAAGTGGCAGTTACAGCAGGAATTCAGTGCTTCTTCAATATCAAAAAAAAAAAAAAAATCACCAAAATCAACCATATCAAAAAAAAAAGATAATAATAAAAATAAAAGATGATAATTCTCAATAGAGAAAAAGCTATTGACAAAATACAGCACTCATTTCTATTAAAAAACACTAGAGAGCATAAGGACAAATAGTGTTCTCCTTAAAATAATAAGCGGCATCTATCTAAAACCAATAGCAAATATTATTTGTCATAGAGAGAAAATCTGGGGTGAAACAAGAATACCCATTATCACCACTAATATTCAGTATTGTACTAGAAATGTTGGATTTATTAATAAGAAAATAAAATAAATAAATAAAGGAATTAGAACAGCCAAAATAAAACAATCACTCTTCACAGATGATATAATATACTTAGAAAATCCTGGAAAATCATCTAAAAATGTACCTGAAACAATTAAGTACTTTAGCAAAGTTTCAGGATATAAAATAAAACCACAAAAATCATCAGTATTTCTATGTCTTGGTGACAAATCCCAGTACAAATTGATAGAAAAACAAAGTTCATTTAAAATAATGGTAGACAAAATAGAATATTGGGATTTCTACTGCCAAGAAAAACCTAGAAACTCATAAAGTCAACACATACACACACACACACATTCTCACATACATGTGTGTATGTATATATGCATGTATGCAAGTATGTCTGTATGTATGTAGTTCTGTGTGTATGTATATGGATGTAGGTATATGTGTGTGGGTCAGTGTAAATATAGATGGATAGACAGACAGATAGACAGAAAGATAGATAGATAGATATTGGGGCATATTATAGAAGTGGAGATATGAACAGAAAAAAATGAATAAAGCAAAATTTTTGTGGCAGAGGCCAAAAGTATATTCTACAAAGTAACAAAGAAAAGAAAGACACTCATGAATATAATTTCTTCTATTATTATATACTTTCTTAAAATGGAAATTCATTATTATGAATCTTCTGTGATATTCTGCTGGACACATGACATGTTTTCTTTTCATTTTGGGGCTTTTGTTTTTATTTTGTGTTTAGTTTATAACTGAAGTTAAAAAAATAAGTAACAATAAAAATGTAAAACATTCATGATTCTGCTGACCAAGATTCACACATGAACTATATAAAATTAAAAAAAAAAGTAAATAAACTATTGTTTGAAAGAATATAATGCTAAATAGTTTGATTAAAAATTACTTAGGAATAGGTTGATTCAATATAATAAAAAATTAATTTACTTATTCATAGTTTTATGAATCATAATATATATATGTGTATGTGTATGCATTTAGTCTTTATATAAAGACAAAAAAGAAAAAGAAATTCAAGAGAAATAATAGAATTCTTAAAAATAGGTGCCTAATAATTCAAGTTATTAAACTAAAAATAGGAAATTTCAGAACTATTTAATAGTTATTATAAACTTAAATATGTACAGGAATAAAATTTATACAACTTTCTCTTTCTCTATACACACACACACACAAACACACATACACACTATGTGTAGATATGAGTGGATTTGTGTGTGTATGTACTGCATTTTTGATGAATTCAATGGTGGTAGCTACTGGGATAAGAACCTGCTATTTAAATAAAACAGTTGAGAAAAGTGAACTGAATTCTAGAGGAATTTAGTTTTCAAGTATACCAATTTATACTAAGATAAAGTGGAAATGGTTGTGTGTCTAGGAAAAAAATCATGGAAAATTGTTTAGTTCTATTTGTTGTTCAGGAAATTTTGTTATTTTTGTGCCCAAATCTGTCCAATGTCATTTGTGCTTTTCTTGGCAAAAATACTGGAGTAGTTTGTCATTTCTTTCTGCAGCTCAATTTACAGGAGGCTATTAAGCTTAGATGATGTGCCCAGTGTCACACAGCTAATTAAGTGTTGGGAACCAGATTTGAAGACATCAGATTCAAACTCATGAGGATTTTCTGTCTCCAGAACTCACACTCTATTCACTGCACCAAGCTATTTACCCCCATTATATCTAAACAAGGAAGAAAATTCCATGACTTTTGGGAAAATGAATAAAAAGAATAAAAAAAAAAATTAACTTCGTATATAATGATTTAGAGAAAGATATAATTGAAACCAAATCTTTTCCAAACATACATTCATATGTGTGTGTGTGTGTGTGCATTTCTTCACATGTATGTATTTTTACAAACAACAATTTTAAAGTGAAAAGGGAAACAACTAAGACAAGTTTTGATGAAAGGTTCTATGATAATGGTCTAAATTCTAAACTATTTATGAAAGAGATTCAAATTTGTAAAGAATAATATCCCCTTTGATCCAGCAGTGTTTCTACTGGGCTTATACCCCAAAGAGATACTAAAGAAGGAAAAGGGACCTGTATGTGCCAAAATGTTTGTAGTAGCCTTCTAGTGTTCCAGCTAGAAGCTGGAAAATGAATGGATGCCCATCAATTGGAGAATGGTTGAGTAAATTGTGGTATATGAAGGTTATGGAATATTACTGTTCTGTAAGGAATGACCAGCGGGATGAATACAGAGAAGACTGGCGAGACTTACATGAACCGATGCTAAGTGAAATGAGGAGAACCAGGAGATCCTTATATACCTCAATAATGATACTGTTTGAGGATGTATTCTGATGGAAGTGGTTCTCTTCGATAAAGAGAGCTAATTCAGTTTCAATAGATCAAAGATGGACAGAAGCAGCTACACCCAAAGAAAGAACACTGGGAAATGAATATAAACTGCTTGCATTTTTGTTTTTCTTCCTGGGTTATTTATACCTTCTGAATTCAATTCTCCCTGTGCAAAAAGAAAACTGTTCGGTTCTGCACACATATATTGTTATCTAGGATATACTGTAACCTATTCAACATGTAAAAGACTGCTTGCCATCTGGGGGAGGGGGTGGAGGAAGGGAGGGGAAAAATCAGAACAGAAGTAAATGCAAGGGATAATGATGTAAAAAATTACCCTGGCATGGGTTCTATCAATAAAAAGTTATTTTTAAAAAAGTTAAAAAAAAGAATAATATCCAATTTCTGTTATCATAAATGAATAGATATGGATAAATAGTTCTTAAGGGGAAAAATTCAGGCTTCTCTAATTATAAGTTATTGTGTGGGGAAAAAATACACTCATGTCTTAAATGAGTGGAATTATTTTGCTCTCCTATATTTGTTACAAGTATGTTGTTTTTCTTTCATCTTTCCCTCATATATAAGGGATAGGAAAGAGAAAATTGACTTTTTATTTAAAATTTTTTAAAGAAAGAGATAGGGAGTGTTGTTGCATGCATTTTCTGTTTAAGTCAATTTATAATTAATTTTAAAAATAAGTTATCTTTGGGAAGCCAAGATGGCAGAGAAAAGCCAATTGTTGTCTGATGTCTGAACAGATTTTGGATTGACAACATTCACAAAAATTCAGATTGTAATAATTTTTTTACTTAAGATATCTTGGAAGGGCTTCAAGAAAGGTCTGTCTAAAGGGAGCAGGTGGGAATCACAGCCCAGCAGAGGCAAAGAGAGGGGAAGGCCTATTGTGGGAGTTTGTAGAAAGACCTGTAAGATTTACATAAATGGATGCTGAAAAAAACCAAGCATAATCAAGAATACATTATACATAATAATAGCAAGAATGATAGATGATCAACTATGAAAACCTGAGTTCTTCTCAGTAGTTCAGTGATCCAAAACAATTCCAATAGTCTTTGGACAGATTATGCCAACTGCATTCAGAAAAAAAAGAACTAAGGAGACTCAACATAATTCAATAAATGCTATGTTCATTTTTCTTTTTTTTTTTAATCTCTCTTATGATTTCCCCCTTTTCCTCTGATTTTCTCTCCCAAAATGATTCATAAAACAATGTACATTAAAAAATAATTTTTTTCCTGTAAATTTTCCTGTAAAAAAAAAAAAAAAAAATTCCTGTAAATTTGGGACATCAAGAATCAGTGAAACTTTTTTTTTTTTTTTTTTTGGAAAATAGAATAAAGAAGAAAACATTGCAGCTAAATTCCAGAATTATCAGATCAGGGAGAAAATACTGTAAGCAACCCTAAATAAATATTAAAATATGGAAAGAGTCACAATCAAAATTCCCAGAACCTATCACTTTCTGTATTAAAGGATCAAGGGTCCTACAATATGATATTTCAGAAGGAAAAAGATCTTGAACTACAATAAGAAATAAATTACCCAATAAAATCTACTATTATCATATGGATGTGTAATACTTAAACGATTCAAGTTTATGAAAAGAAATATAAACACAGAAGTGAAAAAAATTACTTAGTCTCATTTTGGAAAAAAAATAAAAGAAACTGAATAAGCTATTAATGAACTCCCCAAGAAAAAAATATCTAGACCAGATGGATTCACAAGTGAATTGTACCAAACATTAAAAGAACAATTAATTTCAATATTATGTAATTTATTTGGAAAAATAAATAAAGAAGTACTGCCAAATTCCTTCTATGACATAACTGTTGTACTGATACCTAAATCAGTACGCACCAAAACAGAGAAAGAAAATAATAGTCCAATTTCCCTAATAAATATTGATGAAAAAAATCTTAAATTAAATATTAGCAGAGAGATTATATCAATTTATTACTAGGATAATACATTATGGGGGCAGCTAGGTGGTGCAGTGAATAGAGCACCAGCTCTGAAGTCAGGAGGACCTGAGTTCAAATGTGGTCTCAGACATTTAACACTTCCTAGCTTTGTGATCCTGGACAAGTCACTTAAACTCAATTGCCTCCACAAAAAAATAATAACAATAACAATAATAATAACAATAATAATAATAATAATAAAATAAAATAATAAAGGAGAAGAAGAAGGAGGAGAAGGAGAAGAAGAAGAAGAAGTAGAATCAACATATTATGACCAAGTAAGATTTATACCAGGAATAGGAGGCTTCTTCAGTATCAGGGAAATTATTGCCAAAGTTAATTATATCAATAAGAAAACTAATAGAAATCATATGATAATCTCAATACAAAAAAAAAAAAAACTTTTCACAAAATACAATACTCATTCCTATTAAATGCTCTAGAAAATATAGAATAAAGGATTTTTTTTCCTTAAAATAATAAGCAAAATCTACCTAGATGCCTATCATCATCAATAGGGAAAAGCTGGAAGTATTCCAAATAAGATCAGGGTAAAACAATGTAGCTCATTAGCACCACTATTATTCAACTTTGTACTAGGAATACTATCTTTTTAGCAACAAGAGAAGAAATAGCAATTGAAAGGTTTAAAGTGAGTAATGAGGAAATGAAATTATCTTTCTTTGAAGATGATATGGCATATTCAGAGAATCTTAGAAAATCAATGAAGAAACTTCTAGAAATGATTAATAACTTTAGCAAAGTTGACATATATATATATATATAATAAATTCACATAAATCATCAGCATTTCTATATTTTACCAACAAAGTCCAACTGCAAGAGAAATAAAAGGGAAATCATATTTAAAATTGCATTACAAACAACATAAAATTTGAAGAGTCTACTTTTATAGACATAGCCAGGAACTATATAAACATAATAACAAAACATTTAGACACAGATAAAGTTAGATTTAAATTATTGGGAAAATGTCAATTATTTATGAATTGGTTGAGCTAATATAATAAAAATGACAATTCTACCAAAATTGATCTACTTGTTCTGTGACATATCAAACTGCCAAAAATTATTTAATAGAACCAGAAAAAATAAAATCAGAATTCATTCAAAACAAAAGAAGTAAAAAATATCAAGAGAATTAATATAAAGAAAGGTGGCCTAGCCATATCACATTTAAAACTAAAGTGGCAATCATCAAAACCGTTTGTATTTGGCTAAGAAATAGAGAGGTACATCAGTAAAGTAAGTTGGGTTCCCAAGACACAATAGTCAATAACTATAATAATCTAGTATTTGATAAATCCACAGATTCCAGCTTCTGGGTTAAGAAGTAATTATTTAATAAAAATTGCTTAGAAAACTGGAAAACAGTATTGCAGAAACTAGGCATTGATCAATATCTAACACTCTAAAACATGATAAGGTTGAAATGGGTTTATGATGTAGACATGATGATTATACCATAAGCAGATTAGGAGAGCAAGGCATAGTCTACCTCTCAGACTTATGGAGAAAAGATGTATTTATTGCCAAAAAAGAACTAGAGAACATTATGAAATGCACCATGGATAATTTTGATTACAACAAATTAAAAGTGTTTTATACAAACAAAATCAAGATAGTCAAGATTAAAAGAGAAGAAGAAAGCCTGGAAACAAGTGTTTCTAATAGAGAGTTAATTTCTAGAACAGATAGAAAATTAAGGATGTATAAGTCATTCCCCAAGTGGAAAATATGATCAGCTAAGAATGACTTTGCTATTCTCAGTGATTTAATAATCCAAATTACTCTGAAGGACTTATGGTGAAAAATATTACCCAAACTCAGAGAAAGAACTGGTTCTGTCTTGAATAGAGATCGAAGCATAGTCTTTTTAAATTTTTATGTTTCTGGAGGATTTTTTAGGGGGAGGAATCAATATATTTTCTTTTACAACATGACTTATTTAAATGTTGAAATATAACTTCATATTGCCTTCCTAAAGGGGATTGAGGTGAAGAAAAAGAAAGAGAATGTGGACTTAAAGTTGTAAAAACAAATGAAAATAAATTGTTTTTCTTGTACCTGGGAAAATAAAAACTTTTTTTAAAAAAGTAAATGAGAAAATCTTGGGCCAGAGAAAATTAATCCAGTGATCCAGGAAATAAGTGAAAGAATCAGAATTTTAACCAGATACTTGGAGGTTTTATCCCATATTATTTCCATTGTACCATGCAGTTTCTACAGCTAGTTGCTACTTAAACCTATCTTTCCAAATTTATTTTAAAATGTCTGAATATGTTTATTCCATTATGGAACTTAATCTATTTTTGTGCCCTACCCCCAGATTTAATCTTTGCTCTTGAATTTTCATTTCCTCTTTCTAGGCTATCTTGTGTTGCTCTCTGTTTAACATGTTTATTATTTCATTAAGAATCCATATCATAATTCACTTCCTTTATGAGCTATTTTCTCATCATAAACAATCCTGTTCATTTTTGTTAATCAGTAGTCACAATGTCTATTTCCAAATACAATCTAGTGCAAAACTATAATTTTAGTCATGTAAGTTTTATCTTTGATGAAACAGATTGACAACTCCTCTGTGACAGAATAAAGCCCCTTTAAAAGTTGTTATAACTGCATAAAGAAAAAAAAATAGTAAAATCTTTGTAATAAGCTTCAAGAACTTTCATTAGAAGTTTTAATAACAAGATAATATTTTGGGATGTCAAAATCTATATCCCACACTTCCATCCTTCTTTCAAATATTTTTGTGTGTTTACTTTGACATATGTTTAAAGTTAAATAGAATAAAGAGTATTTGAAGTCCAAATTCTTTCTTGTTTTTTCTCCTGAGAAGCCAGGCCTCAAAATAGTAGATAAGTCTATTTTCATCAAACTTCATTTTAAATTTAGCCTTTTCCTAATTCAAAATTACCATTATTTATTCACAAAAGCACTTGGAAAAATGCTGGATTCAAATCCTTCATTTTTTTAAACAGGTTTAAAAGGTCTTATAAGTTATCACTAGTCACTCCCCTATGAATTTTGTCAAGGTTATTTATCATTTAAGTCCTGAAGGACAAATAATTCCAATGTTTTGATGAGGATGTATTTTTGTAACTGACAAAGAACAGACCAAAATATTAGAAAGCAAATTTGTCATTTTTATGCACATAGAAATAATGAGTATCCATTCATTTCCTATTCTTTTCCCAAAAAAGGGACTATCTGAGCAAACACTTACTAAGATAGGGTTCACAGCTGAAATCTAGTGTATGAAATAGAACCTCTATCAATCACTGTTAAGGAAAATAAGTGTAATTTAGAAATTAAAAAAAAAATATTCCCTTTGACTTTAGGCAATCCAAGGCAAATCAAAAGAGAAGCTGGGCTCACTAAATAAATATATTGCATATTTTGCAACAGCAACAACAAAAAATTAAACCTTTGTTTTCTCATCTGTAGAATGAGAGATTTTGCTAGATCCAATTCAAAACTGCTTTCATCTCTCATAGTACCTTCAACAAAATGATAATCCAGTCATTTATGTAAAATTAAAGAACATATTTACAAATCTGATATTAATAGCATTGTGAATAATAAAGTTATTATAAAATAAATCTGTACCTATTTTGGAGCATAAAGATTTTCAACATGAATCAGCAAGATAATTTTTGAAATGTAAATCTTCCTCACAGGTTATTGTGAGGATCAACTGATATAAAATCGATTTTTAAAATGTAAAATTAATTAGCAGAATTTCTGACATAAAGTATGTCTTATATTAACGCTTATTCTTACCTTTCCCCTACCACTTCTTTATTTTAGAGATGAAGATCATAAGGTAGAATAGATTTAAGCATTTTTCCCAAGGTCATGTAGATATTTAATGAGAACTGAGCCATTTGAAACTAGATTGTCCAATTCTAAATTCAGTGTTCCTTCCACTCTACTACACACCTACACACACACACAGACACACACACACACACACACTCACAAAGGTAAGTTGAAGGTTATTTCCTACAAATATACAGCCCTAGGACTTAGTTGATAAAGAGAGATGAAAATAACTTATAGAATTAAAAGAAAAACTTAGCAACGTTTTTACCTAAAAATATATTTTTTAATATAAATTAGCTGAAAAATATCTATTATAAAATGTAAAGTCTGGACTACCTCTCTGGAGGACCTTGAGATTAGACTGAATTTTTGGTCTTAGTAGAGGATGAAGGAGGTAGGAGTGCTATGTAGCTGGTCAAAGATGGAGTCTGCAATCTTGCCTCTTCTCTTGTATCTGTGGCTGAGAACTGTGGATAAGAGAGCATTCTGAATATGACACTCCCTTTAAATACTCCAATAGAATTATGGCACTACCACACACTGAGCATATGCAACCACACTGAGCATGCACAACTGTAGAACATTATATCACCATATTACTCTAAGTATATGCCAACTAGATTGATTACAGCATTATATTACATTAAGTATGTATTTAGAGAACCATTATCTCACAATGAGTAGGTACTTAGCTAGATCGAAGTACATTTTTTCAGAGTTCCTGACCTCTACAGGAAAATATCAGAGAAAGTTTCTAAGCAGATATAGAAATCAGAGTTGTTGTTTTACATACACACACACACACACACACACACACACACACACACACACACATATATATATATATATATATATATAAATAATATTTCCCCCCACTTAAACTCATTTTTTTTTACATTTGTTTTTTAAGATTTTTAAGTTCTAGGTTCCCTCCCTTACCCACAGCCACAATTAAGAAACCACATGTGAAGTTATGCAAAACATTTCATACAAATCGAGTTGTGAATGAAAACATAGATCTCCCACCCTAATGAAAATAAAAACCCTCAAGAAAAATTAAGTTAAAAAGAAAGAAAGAAATTCAGAATGCTTCAATCTTTTCAAACATAATCAGTTCCTTCTCTGGCTACAGATAGGATTCTTCATCATAAGTCCTTCAGAGTATCTGTGAAGATTGTACTTCAAAGTCATTTACAACTGATTATTCCAGAATATTACATTGTAGACATATATACATGTATGTGTGCATATGCTTTTATTTTTGTGTAAATATATATAACACAAAGAAATAATATCCTAGAAAGAGTGTTTGCATGCAGAGTTCAGGTCAGAGAGATTGCTGACTGGAATAGTATAAGATGCATTTTAATTGTACCATTGGTCTTTAATAAGAATGGTGAATGTGATTTGCTTTTTTTTGAGAGAAAAAAGGTGAATGTGGGAAAGGGATCTGAGGAAAGGGAACAGACCCAGCAGGATATCATAGACAGGCCTAATATGTGGAAATGGCTAGGGGTAGGGATAAATCTGATACTAGGAAAGATATAAAAAATGTGTATCAAGTAATTCAATTCCATAAAACAACATTTAATTAAGTGCTGAGTATGTGTCAGAAGCTATGTAAAATACTTGGGACACAAAAAGGAAAAAAGACACTCTTTTCCATCATGGAGTTTACACTCTAATACTACAGTAGTGGGGGAGGAAATATGCTTAGTCTTGTTCTCTCCCTCTCCCTCTCTCTTCCTTCTCTCTAACTTTCTTTCTCTGTCTCTGTCTCTTTATCTCTCTCTCTCTCTGGGTCTGTATGTGTATGTGTTTATGCATGTGTGTATGTGTGTGTGTGTGTGGTGAGGGCATATTTGTGACATGGTCCAGCTATGTCTTTTAGAAAAATATGTAATTTACTGATATTAAAAAAAAGGGGGAAGTAGAAATAGAAAGAGGATAGTGTTAGAAAAAAGGAAAAGGGAAGATAAAAAGAGGGAAACTACATGCGACGATGAAGCAAAGGAAACCTATCATATCTGAGGGGGACTTAGAGGGGAAGAAACATTGTGTGAATCCTACTCTCATCAGAGTTGGCTCAAAGAGGAAATAATTAACATTTGTTTTATAGAGAATCTTCTCTTACCTCATTAAAAAGTGGGAGAGGAAAAGGGAAAAGGAAAAAGAGTAAAAAAGGAATAAGGGGAGTAACAAGAAAAGGGAAGAGATTCAAAGAGAGGAGGGAGAGATCCTAAAGAGGAAGAGCTGCGTGACACAAGGGGGACCAATAAGTTTAATACTAGGGAAGGGGGGAAAGGGAGCAAGAAAAATAAAAGCATAATCTGGGGACATTAGGATGGCAGAAAATACAGAATTAGTAATTTTAATCGTAAATGTGAATGGGATGAACTCTCCCATAAAGCGAAGGTGGATGGCAGACTGGATCAAAAGTCAGAACCCTACAATCTGTTGTTTACAGGAAACACATTTAAATCAGGGAGATACATACAGAGTAAAGGTAAAAGGCTGAGCAGAATCTATTATGCTTCAGGTGAAGTCAAAAAAGCAGGGGTAGCCATCCTTATCTCAGATCAAGCAAAAGCAAAAATTGATCTAATTAAAAGAGATAAGGAAGAAAACTATATCCTGCTAAAGGGTACTATAGACAATGAAGCAATATCAGTATTAAACATATATGCACCAAGTGCTATAGCATCTAACTTCCTAAAGGAGAAGTTAAGAGAGTTGTGAGAAGAAATAGACAGCAAAATTATAATAGTGGGAAATCTCAATCTTGCACTCTCAGAATTAGATAAATCAAATCACAAAACAAATAAGAAAGAAATTAAAGAGGTAAATAGAATATTAGAAAAATTAGGTATGATAGATCTTTGGAGAAAAATGAATGGTTACAGAAAGGAGTATACTTTCTTCTCAGCAGTTCATGGAACCTACACAAAAATTGACCATATATTAGGGCATAAAGACCTCAAAATTAAATGCAGGAAGGCAAAAATAGTAAATGCTTTCTTTTCAGATCATGATGCAATAAGAACTACATTCAACAAAAAGTTAGGTGTAAATAGACCAAAAAGTAATTGGAAACTAAATAATCTCATCTTAAAGAATGATTGGGTGAAACAACAAATTATAGATACAATTAATCATTTTACTGAAGATTATGACAACAATTAGACATCATACCAAAATTTGTGGGATGCAGCCAAAGCACTAATAAGGGGAAATTTTATATCCTTAGAGGCTTACTTGAATAAAATAGAGAAAGAGAAGATCAATGAATTGGGCTTGAAACTTAAAAAGCTAGAAAAAGATTAAATTAAAAATCCCCACTCAATTACTAAACTTGAAATTCTAAAATTAAAAGTAGAAATTAATAATATTAAAAGTAGAAAAATATCTAAGTGGCTGAATGGAGAATGGACTAGAGTAGAGGCAGCTATATCCATGAGCAAGCTATTGCAAGAATTAAGATGTGAGATGATGAGGTCCTACATTAGAATGGAGGCCATGTCTAGAGAATACCAATGAGGCATATTCTCAATATATTGTAAAGATGAAATTTGATGACCTTGGAAACAGTTTCTGTATGAAAGTGATTGGTAGTGATTAATCCAGGATTCCTCCTAGTTTGTGATATTGAAGGACTAAGAAGATGTTGTTGCCCTCTAACAATAGTGAAGATAGAAGATAGGAAGGTTTGGGGAGAAAGATAATTTTGTTTTGGAAATATTTCACTTAATATATTCTCTGGATAATAGTGTAATGTTCAATTCTATTAGTTTGTAGAGTAGGCTGAAGAGTCTTAAACTATGAAGAAATATATAGATAAAAATGAAAAAAATCAGTGCTGAAGACTGGAGAAACAACAACAACAAATTAGAACAAGACGAGCTTGCTTTCAGATGGAAGGATTTCAGGGGAAGAAGAAAGACTTGCCAGTGATTAGAAGAATATCTTGTTTATTTTGAAACTTAGATGACTGCATCATGTTGTAGAAAAAAAGCATTGAATGAAGTACATGTCCTGACATCAGATCAATGTTTTGCTCAAACTGACTTGGAAGAGGTTAAAGTTAATTCTTCAGTGTGAATATTATATCTCAAAATTTGCAAATGCTACAAATCATACAAATGATTTGTTGGAGGTGTAGAGTTAAAAACAATGTTGGTAATGTAGATTATAGTTAAAAGTTTGTCATGTGTTTTTGGAGAGTGGGTTTTTAAACATTTATCAACATGCTACTGGTACAAATGCTACTCCTGAGACTTGTTCCTTTTGAAACTTTGTACAAATATTTCCACAATTTCCTTATCTTTAGAAGAAAGGGTTGGATAGGATAGCTTCTTAGTTCTTTTCAAATTCTATACAAACAAGCCTACAAAATCTGATTATTTTTGCTTTCTTCTATTCAATAATGTTTCTTGGAATTCAGCTAAGTTGTAAAAGAGTTTTGTCAAAACTGAATCTGAAAGTAGAATATTTTATAAAGTCAAAACAACTCACTTATGACATAAATTATTACGTTTCCTATTTCCACTATTTGTTTCTTCAGTAATTTCTTATGTAACTATTTTTTAGTTGAGGAAAGTTGCAAGGAGCAAATGTAGTAATATTGTTAGAAGTTCTGTTTTATGCTCTGAAAATAAATTCTGGGCATAATGGATAAAACAATTATTCTAGGAGTCAAGTGACCTGATTTCTGACCCTAACTATTCTTAGGCACATATTTCACCCCAGCATATCACTTTTCTCAACTGCAAAATAAATGGGGTTGGAGTAGGTGATTCCTAACATTCTTTTTTCTCTAAAATTCTATGACTCTTAGTCAAGCATAAAGTGTCTTTTGGCTTTGACTCAAGCAGGGTATAAGCTGGCTCCCTGCCCCAAATTTCTCCATATGCCTGCTGATTCTCAGCTAAAAGCTCAGTTGCTTGTCAGTCTCCCTTTAAATCAGTATAAATTTAGTCTCCTACTATGAATTTAGTTTGAACCCTGGTGAACTACTTTTAGGTATAAGAGAATGCTAATTAAACGTGGCAAAATGCCCTCTTTTCTCTCAACTTTTAAAAATTACTTTTACAAGACCTCTTTGCTGTCTGCCACCTACAATGATTTGTAACTAGTTCTCTCTTTGATTAGCATGCTTCCTGTAAAGAGCAGAGCATTTTTTATTTCTTTTTTTACAGTTTTTGGTCAACTCAGGTGCTTAAAATCTGTATTTCCTCAGCTCTAGATTGCACAAATGACAGAATTCTATAATGAGTCATAATCAGTTTAATTGAGGTTGGCAGGATCATTCTGGATAGGGAAGCATAAGTATTAAGAAAAAAAGTAGGAATGATATCTTTACTATCAGAGAAAATAAGGAAGGAAAAAAGGTTGATAGATCTCCCACACAAGCAGGAAAATAAAGGTCACAAATATGTAGTAATCAATTCACAAACACATTATAGGAAGCAGATACAATATATAATTTCTATTAACAAAGGGGCAAAGGTCAGGATGTGGGAAATTAGGCAAAGGCCTGAGTTTTTATTTTATGAAAGCCATATGTTAATCTCATTGTGTCTCAGTGATATGATACAAACTGCTTTTGTGAGAATGTTATCAATCAAAAGTTCAATTAAAATGAGTATTTCTTAATTAAAACTTCTCATTGGTGTCCGATAACACCTAGACATTAAATAGTGATAGTCCATATTTATAAAATGTAATGTAGTTGAGTTTTAGATAGTGGTCTCCATGGAAAGTTGCTTTTTAAGGATCTGATTGTTTATGCTTTCAACCTAAAGGAAAACGAAAAATGAAAACTCATTGAAAACACATCTATCAACAAGAACAAGAATAACAAAAGTTCTTACCTTGAATTTATGTTTTAATCAAATTTCAAATGAGAACTCTTTAAGACAAATTAATTTATTTTATTTTTTCTAATAAATTTATGTATTTTAATACAAATTGTTTTATGAATCATGTTGGGAGGGAAAAATCAGAGCAAAAGGGAAAACCAATGGGAAAGGAGCAAAAAAACAAAAACAAACAAATGAAAAAGATGTGAACATAGCGTGTGTTTGATTTACATTCAATTTCCATAGTTCTTTTTTGGACATTTTCTGTCCAAAGTCTATTGGAATTGTTTTGCATCACTGAGCAACTTAGAAGAACCAAGTCTTTCATGGTTGATCATCTCATACTCTTGTGTACAATGTATCACTAATTCTGTTTGTTTCACTCAGCATCAGTTAAGGTAAATCTTTCTAGGTCTTTCTAAAATCAGCTTGTTCATCATTTTTATAGAAAAATTATATTCTATTACCTTCATATAACACAGCTTGTTCAGTTATTCCCCAATTGATGGACATCTACACATTTTCCAAATTTTGCTACCACAAAAAGAGCTGCTAGAAACATTTTTATACATGTGGGTCCTTTCCCCTCTTTTATGACTTCCTTGGAATATGGACTCATTAAGGGAACTGCTAGGTCAAAGTTTATGCTCAGTTTTATAGCTCTTTGGGCATAGTTTTAAATTGCTTCCGAGAAGAGTTGGATCATTTAATAACTGTAGCAACAATGCATTTATGTACAGCCTTTCCCACATCACTTCAACACTTTCCATCATCTTTTCCTGTCATCTTAGCGAATCTGAGAGGTTTGAGGTGGTACCTCAGAGTTATTTTAATTTGTATTTCTCTAATCAATAGTTATTTAGAACATTTCATCACAAAACTATAGATGGTTTTAATTTCATGTGAAAATTCAGTGTTCATATCTTTTGACCACTTATCAATTGAGGAATGACTTGTATTTTTATAAATTTGACATGGTTCTTTATATATTTTACAAATGATACCTTTATCAGAAATACTGGCTGCAAAGATTTTTTTTTCCCAGCTTCATATTTCCATTTTAATCTTCTTTTTGTTGCTTTTGTTTGTACAAAACATTTTTAATTTAATGTAATCAAAGTTGTCCATTTTGCCTTTCATAATATTCTCTATTCTTCTTTGGACATAAATTCCTCCCTTCTCCAAAAATCTGATATGTAAATTATCTATTGTTCTCTTAATTATTTTAAGGTATCATCCTTTATGTCCTAATTGTATACCCATTTTGACCATATATTGGTGTGGGGTGTGAAATATAAGTCTATGCTGAGTTTCTCACATATTATTTTCCAGATTTCCCACAATATTTGTCAAATGATGAATTTTTATTTCAGAAGCTGGAGGTTGGGGGTTTATCAAATACCAGATTACTTTAGTCCTTGATTATTGTAAACTTTATTGTTTTAATTGAAGCAGATATACAACAGTGGTAGGGGTGGAGCCAACATGCCAGAGAGCAGACATGACTTTCCTTGACCTTCTCTAACCTTCTTTCAAACCAATGGTAGACTGAGTATTTAAACTGGTTTTGGAATGAGAGAATCCACAAATATCTGGAGTAGAATATATTCCCGGAAGAGGATATTTGGGAAGAACTTCAGAAAGGGTCTGTTGAATATGGCCAAGGGGACAGCCTGTTGAGCCCACACCTCAACAGAGAGATAGTCTAAGGAGCTGTACCAGGGAGTCCAAGCTTTGCAGTTTCCACAAATGTGGGTAAATCTCAATACTTAAAAAATAAACAAAAAAGCAAAAAGAAATCTGAATATAGACAGCTTTTATGGACAAAGAGAACATACCTCAAACCAGAGACTCCAAAAAAACAATCAACTTCAGATGAAATATCCAAAGGTGATATAAGCTGGTACCATTTTCACAAGGTTTTCTTGGAAAATTTCAAAAAGGATCTTAAAAGAAAGTTAGAAAAAATGAGGAAAGAAAATGAGATCTTTGCAAGAGGGTATGGAAAAGAAAAAAAAATAGAAATTATCTGATGAGATGCCTTAAAAATAAATATGATGAAATGGAAAAAGCATATGACTCCTTATAAAATAGATTTGACTAAATGAAAAAAAATATTACTTCTTACAAAATATATATGAAAAAGATATCAATGTATTGAAAAGTAGAATTTTTGAAATGGAAAAAATGCAATGAAAAAACAATATAATTAGCCAAATGTGAAAGGAACTAAAAAAGGTAATTGATGAAAATAATACACTAAAAATTAGGATTAAAGAAATGAAAGTAAATGACTCAATAAGACTCCAAGAATCAGTCAAATAAAAGCAAAAATAAATAAAAAAGAAGAAAAAGAGAAGAAAATACAAAATACCTACTAAGAAAAAGGAATTGACCTGGAAAATTGAGAGAAAATCTAAGAATTATTGGACTTGGAGGTAGAGGCAAGATGGTGGAGAAGACATATGCTTCATTCTAAGCTCCTCTTCTACCCTCACTTCTAATTACCAAATTCAGCCTCAGAAATAGTGCTTGACTTGTAAAATCCACGAATGTTGGGAGTACAACAAATTACCAGCCAAAGATAATCTGAAAGATCACCAGAAAAGGTTTGTCCTGATCAACAGGAGCAGGCCAATGCAGGCAGGGAGGTGGAATACAGAAGCTAGCACACTGAACGAACAGGGGTGAGGGTGGTCTCTGTGGGTTGAGATTTTGCAGGGAAGACTCTACTACAGGTTGGCTGCTCTGCTTTGGTTGCAAACACCAAAGGTAGAGTATACTCAAAAAAAAAAAAAAAAAGGCAGAATCTAATAGGATCTGGCTATACCCCCAGCACAGGAAGTGACTCAGCACAGACCACAGCACAGATGTGCAGCCCCAATCTTCAACACAGGGCTTTTGCCTGGTACAGCCACCACACTTTTGCATTGCAGGGGAGCTCTGTCTGGGGTTGTAGAACTTCCACAGTACAGCTGCGCTTCCCAGGGCAGAAGCATTTCTGGTATGGGGCCCTTCCCAGAGCACTTCCACAGATTGGTAGCTCTTAGCAGCCCATTTCCAGGACAACTAATGTCCATATATCCATCCCTGTTCTGCAGAGGAAACTGGTAACTTCCTTGTCTTGAAGGCAGACCATAAGGGCTTTTTAAAAAATGAGTAAAAAAAGCCAAGTTTACACTAACCATCCATAGCTTCTATACAGAAAGAAAGCAAGTTATCACCTCCAAGGAGACTAGTAGCACACAGTCTCCAGGCAAAACCTTCCTGATATGTGATTTGGAAAAGGTAAATAACTCCCAAGGAAACAAAATGTGTGAATTAGAAGATATAAAGAACTCCCAGAAAAGTTGGATTTCTGAATTGGAAAAAGAAAATAACTCAGTAAAAAAGAAAAAAAAAAAAAAAGGAAAAAAAGGAAAAAAAATCCATAGAGCAAAACAATTCATTTAAAAACTCAATTGGACATATACAAAAATAAGTTTTTTTTTGTTTTTGTTTTTGTTTTTGTTTTTGTTTTTTTTAAAGCTAATGAAGAAAATAACTCATTAAAAAAAAAGTATAACAACTACAAAAAGAAAAAAATTAATAGTGTTATGGAAAAAGGAAGATGGCAATTGGGCAGGTCCAGGGACAGTTGAAGTGTGGGGTCCGGGGTATGATCTTATTTTTGCAGATGAAAATGGATGTGAACAGTGGGTACCGACGAGAAGGATCAGGGTCATCAGAGAAGATATACAAGATCGAATGGAACAAGGAAGAGAAGGCAGAAAGAGCTGCAGAGAAGAAGCTCCCAGGATCAGAGATGGAGATGGAAAGGAGAACTGCAATTTCTGTTGGGACCTTGTTAACTGCCAATGTTTCTAATCAGATAGAAGAATTAAAAGATTTAAATGCTTTACAGGAAAAATTTGCTTTAACAGCTGATGCAGCACAGAATTTAATTGACTGGATACATTCTCAAAAGTTTCCTAACCCGCATTGATTATTCTCTGTTATTTTGTTTGTTGTAGGGTTAGTATTACTCTATTTATGCCCTCCGTGTTTGATATCATGTACGTTGTCCTTCACACACCATGCTATTGTATCTGCCTTTGCTGACTGGCACCCCCAACCAAAAGTACTGCTTAAAGAGCTAAATATTATTGTCAGGGATTAAGAGGCACGGACAGCAGGTAGCATGGTAAGGTCAAGGACAGCTGGGAGGTTTCTGCTCCATGAAGGGATTGAGCCTTCTCGCCATGTCTGCATTGTGAACAGGATCTCTATTCCATGGTATATGAGGTACCATGCCAATCAGAGAGTTGGAAATCACAGACAATGGACTTGATTTAGGTTGAGAATGCTTGGGAGTTCTGGTGTATACCATGCTCCATAAAAAGCTGAGCCTTCCCTTTATCTTTGTACCGTGAATAGGGTTTTCCTCTCCCAGGCCACGTGGTCCCCACTAAACAAGAAAAGGGAGTTGTTGGATGCCTTCAGATTCAATTAAGTAAACAAAATAAGAGTGGGAAAGTGATAAATGAATAATGGGTGGCCTACCTGTCAATATAATACCTCTTTGTACTACTTCTGACAAGAATTGATATAAGGCCTGATTTCTATTAGTTAAAATTCTTATTAGTTTTTGAGGACATAACCATTCGATAACTCCTGAATCCTGAAAGAAAACTCTGAAAAATGGAGTCTCATAAAAGAACAAATCTAAGAGGTAATTTTGGGTCCCATCTAATAGTAGACATACTTAAGTGTTTCATAATCTGTTGCATAGCTGTTTTTGCCTCTTCAGTCCATTGTCTGGGTGATTTTAAATCTGAAGAGCCTTTCAAAATATCATATAAAGGATGCATAAGTGATGGGGGAATAGGAACAGTAGTTCTTAGCCATTCCAGAACTCCCAAGCATTCTCCACTAATTTCTGGAAATCATTCAAGGTATTATAATTATCCAATTTAAGCTTAGGAGGTACCCTAGTTGTATACATTTCATATAAAATATGCCCTAAATAATGAAAAGGAGCTTCAGTTTGGATCTTTTCAGGGGCTATAATCAAACCATAAGTATCCAAATGTTCCATCATATCATGTAATAATGCTTGTGTTTGCTCTCCAGAGGGAGTGGCTATTAAGATGTCATCCTTATAATGAAGGATAACAGATGAGGCATAGAGGCCTCTTAATGGTGATATTATCTGATCAACATACCATTGGCATATAGTTGTACTATTTGCCATACCTTGTGGGAGAAGCTTCCATTGATATCTTTGTGATGGCTGTTGCAAATTTATAGATAGAACTGAGAAAGCAATTTTTCCCTATTTTCTGGATGCAAAGGAATAGAATTAAAAACAATCTTTAATATCCATGATAGCTATTACATATCCTTGAAGTATCATATTTGGAGAGGGTAAGCCCAATTGAAGAGCACCCATAGGTTGCATAATACTGTTTACAGCTTTAAGATCAGTTAACATTCTCCAAGCTCCATTTTTTCTTTTTTATGACAAATACAGGGGAATTATAAGGGCTGTAAGAGGGTTCAATATGTTTTTTATCCAATTGTTCCTGTACCATTTCATGTAAAGTAGCTAGCTTCTGAGAGTATAGGTGCCATTGATCTATCCAAATAGGTTTTTTATTTGTCCATTTTAATTTAATTAGCTAGCTGACAATGGCCCCCATTAGTTTGTTTGTAAAATCATTATCATATCTTGCATAATATCTCTTCCCCACAGGAATGTGGATAAGCCCGTAATAACTAAAGGACGAAACCTTCCTGTCTTCTCATCTGTTTACCAAATCAATAATCTACGGGAGCAAAAAGCCTGTTGATGTCCACCATTAATTCCAATTTGGCCTGTATATATAAGCTATGAGGGGGGCCACTCTTATGCTCTTATTACTGATAAATCTCCTCCTATGTCTAACATTACTGTAAAATTTCTATCTTCTATTTGTATTGTAAGGAGTGGCCATGTATCTTGAATGGTTACATTAAAGCTAGCAAGGGCTCTGAATTGCTTAGAGGAATGGCTCGAGCTGTTGTTTGCTGAATATCTATCTTAGCTGGCAATGCACGTGAGTTTGTTACAGAAATTAATTTTTCTACAGGGTAAAGCACCATTGTATGCACTATTACCACTGAGGGAGCTGGCATACCCACAACTAAACATTTGTCTCTCCTCTGTGGGACTTTTACCTCAATATCAGTTGTTGAAAATGGAGGTAGAATAATTTCTGGAACTGTTATTCCTATCAAGTGTCCTTGGTCTGCAGCTGTTGGAAGGCTGCCTGGTACTCTCTCAGGGGAGTGAGATTGACCTTGGGGTTGGCTACTCCTTCCTGTGTGGAGACTATACACACTTAGGGGCCCCAGCAGGGCCCCTGTACCCATTTCCCACCCATAGTTTTTTTTCGGCTTCTGCAATACTTGGCTATATGCCCCATCTTCCCACAGGCAAAGCATGTAGGCTTATTATCCATTGCCAGTGACTTGTACTGAACTTGCATATGTCCCAGTTTACCATACTTAAAGTAATTCTGATCTTGCTGCCTTCCTCTCATCCCAGCTGTTATTCCCTGAGCAATCACCTAGGCCATAGTCTCTAATAGGAGGGTTTCATAAATCACTTCACTACATCTCTCAATTAATTCCATTATCAAGTGCTCCACCTCCTGCAGAAACTTTCTGGCTTCCTTCTCTTCTAGAGGTGTGTCCTGCTCTGCCTTTGTTTGCCACTGACTGGGAGGGGACAGCAATTTCTCTAAATTTAGCTCTGTAGTCCCCTCTGCAGCTACCCCTTCTATTTTAAAATGACCTAGTGAGGGGTGTAAAGGGCAATAGATAGGCATTCCTTGCCCGTGGACTCAGGACTCTGCAGAGGGAGGCAGCTGTGGGGGTGGGGGCAGTGGTTTCCCTGTACTATCACTTTTTTAGCTACTATTCTTATCTGAGTGTGGCTCTTCATCACCGAGCAAAGAATTACCAGTCTGCACTTCCTCACTCACTAAGATAGACTGAAGCATAGAGCCTCCATGGAAGCCTATTTTGATTAGATTGTAAAGGACATTAATGTTTTAAAAAAGTCAGAGTTCTCTTTCTCATAAGAAGCCACTTTCCATGCTTTTAGATCCAATCCTGTATGTTCTAACAAAGGAGAAAACTTCCAGATTTTCTCTACAAATTGTTTACAAAGTTTTATGTTGACCTGTATACCCAGCCCCTTAACTAGGCTATAAATCTGGCGTACATAAACTTCACTATCTTTGGGTGTTATGATTGGGACTAAAATAGTTTCCCCCATTTTACTAAACTCCCTGTCTTCCTGCAATTATTTCTAATTTCAAGGCTGTGGGGAACTTTCTCCCAAGGATCCCCTATCCAGCAGAAAATGTCCCTGTTCAGGCACTAGTTGTAAGTGTCCCTCTATTCACCAAAAGGGTCTCAACTGAATTCTTACTGTTCCCGGTCTACAGATGTCTCCAGGACCTCTCTTTTTGAGCAGTGATCTATTCCCCACAGAGCACCTGGGACACACCAGTTTGATTGATACAGCAAAACGTTTATTTAAGCACTGCATATCTCTTCTAACACTCTCTGGTCACACTCCTCCTAACTCCCCCTAACTCCTCTCAGTCACTCTCAACTCCTCTCAGTAACTCCTTCGGTAATTCCTCCCTTCTGGTGCAGTTACAATGCTTTTATAGACCTAGTTCACATTCTGTCCAGCCTAGATATTCTTCTCCTTTGTCCCGCCACATTGTAAGCTACTCCAAGCTAGTTATCAATCTTTTAAGTAAACATCCTGTCCTACCAGCCATTTTTCTGCCATGTACACACTTTACTGACACATACCCAACAATCATCAAAGAGAATTGCCCAGATGTAATAGAATCAGAAGGTAAAATAAGTATTGAAATAACTCATCAAACATCTTCTGAAAAAGACCCTAAAATAAAAACTCTAAGGAATATTGTGGCTAAATTTCAGAACTGTTAGGCTAAGGAAAAATAATACAAGCTGCCAGGAAAAAAAAAAATTCAAATACCAATTAGCCACAATAAAGATCACTCAAGATGTAGCTGCATCCACTTTAAAAGATCGAAGGGCCTGGAATCTGATATTCTGAAAGGCAAAAGAACTTGAAATGCAGCCAATAAAAACTACCCAGCTAAACTGAACATTTTCTTCCAGGGAAGAAGATGGGCATTTAATGAAACAGGTAAATTCCATTTGTTTCTAATGAAAACCTAGAGCTAAAAAAAAAAATGATCTCCAATTATAGGACTTGAGAGAAGCAGAAAAGGGTAAAAAGAACTCTTGAGAACTGTGATGGCCTCTGATTTTTACTATAGTTTTAGGTCTGGTACAACTAGACCACCTGCATTTGCATGTGTTGGATGTCTTACAGCTAATATCCTGCTTTACTGACTTGCAACCAGGATAGAGTAACCAATACTGCTGTGGATCTCTCTCATTATATCCCCCCACATGCAGGACACCACACTACCCTGGGTCTGTACTGTGCCTGAGATCAGCCCCTCCCTTTATGCCCGGGTAAAACACACATTTTCTGAAATTATTACAAAAGATCTTCTGCTAGAAATTTCTTACATTCCACCTATTTGTGGGTTCTACCACTTGAAAAGATTTTCAGATACTTGATTTGGAAAGTAATCATCCGTTTCACTTAGTTTATCAAATTTATTTGCATAAATTTGAGCAAAGTAACTCCTAATTATTGCTCCAATTTCCTCTTCTTTGGTGGAACGTTTTCCCTTTTCATTTTTAAGACTAACAATTTGATTTTCCTCTTTCCTTTTTCTAAGCAAATTTACCAAAGGTTTATCTATTTTATTGTTTTTTTTTTTCATAAAACCAACTCTTAGTTTTATTTATTAATTCAATATTTTTTAAAGAAAGAGGATTCTATTTGAAGAAGAAGAAAAGAGAGTTAAAATGGGGCAAATTACATCTAATGGAGTGGAAAAAAGATCTATTGCAATTGAGGGAAAGAATGGAGGGGGATGCATATAAATCTCATTCTCATTAGATATGATTACAAGGGAGAATATTAGACCTATTTAGCTTCACAGAGAAACGTGTCTCACCTTACAGGGAAGCAGGAGGGGAAAGCAAAAAAGAAAGGAAAAAGAAAAGCCAAATAAATAATTTTCTATTCAACTCTGGTCTTTTGATCAGAAATGAATGAAATTTATCTGTTTCATTGAATGTCCTTCTTTTTACCTGAAAGATAATGTTTAATAATGCTGGGCATTTTATTCTTGGATGCAATCCAAGTTCCTTTGTCTTTCAAAACATCAGATTTCAGGCCCTTTGATGCTTTAAAATGGAAAGTACTAGATCCTGGGTAATCAGCATTGTAGCTCCTCAGTATTTGAGTTGTGTTTTTCTGGCTGATTGGAATACTTTCCCCTTCATTTGATAATACTGAAATTTAGCTAAAATATTCTATAGAATTTTCATTATAGATCTCTTTTAGGAAGTATCAGTCAATTCTTTCAAAGGATATTTTACCCTCTAGTTTTAGGACATCAGGGCAGTTTGCATTAATGATTTCATGAAAGTTGACATCTAGGCTCTTTTTTATTATGGTTTTTAAAGCAGTCTAATAATTTGAGGGTAGAACTAAGATGGCAGAGAGCACAGACATTTCTTTATGACCTTATCCCAAGTCCCTCAAACTAATTAGCAAATCCAGTCTTTGAATTAGTTTTGGACTGGCAGGATCCACAAATTTTGGGAATGCAACAAATTACCAGCAAAAGATAATTTTGAAGTGCTCCAGAAAAGAACAGTTTCAATCAGACATAAAGGGAAGCAGACAAAGTGCAAGCTGGCCGAGCACAGACTCAGGGCAGTGAGGACTCCAAGCACTAGAGAATTTATGGGGAGGAATCTACAGCAATGTTGGCTACTCTGCCTTGGTTGTAAGCCAGTAGATCAACAGGCAAATGATAAAATGTCCAACACAAACACAAAAGATAAATAGTGAACTCTGAAACACCAGAATTTCACTCATTACTGGAAGTCAGAATTTCACTCATTACATGAAGTTACTAAATACTGAAATAGCACAGCCAATTCCACTTGAAGAAGAAGCTTGGACAATCCCCCTTGCATAAAATTAGAGTTCTTTTTTAAATTTTTTTCCTTTTTTGTTTTATTAAAACTTTTTATTTGCAAACCATATGCAAGGGTAATTTTTCCAGCACTGACCCCTGCATAACCCCTTGCCATCTGATAGGCAGTTTAATACATGCCAAATATGCTGAAATACATGCCAGAACCAATATATATATATATATATATAGACATTCACAGCCATCTGGTTGTGCAAGAAAAATCAGATCAAGAAGGAAGAAAAAGAAAAACAGAAAAAAAGAAACAAAATGTAAGCAAATAATAACAGAGAGAGTGAGAGTGCTTTGCTGTGTTTCACCTTCTGTTCCCATTGTTCTCTCTCTGAATGTAGATAGTTCTCTACTGCACAAGTGGAACTGGTCAGAATCATCTCAATATTGAAGAAAGCCATATCCATCAGAATTGATCATCATATAGTCTTTTTGTTGCCATATGTAATGAACTTCTGGTTCTTCTCATTTCACTTTGCATCAGTTCATGAACATCTCTGCAAACCTCTCTGAAATCATCCTGCTGGTCTTTTCTTACAGAACAATAGTATTCTCTAGCATTCATATACCATGATTTCTTCATTGGTATTGATGGGCATTCACTCAATTTCCAGTTTCTTGATATTACAAAGAGGGCTGCCACAAACCTTTTTGCACATATAAGTTACTTTCCATCTTTTAATATCTTTTTGGGATATAATCCAAATAAAAACACTGTTGGATCAAAGGGTATGCACAGTTTGATAACATTTTGAGCATAGTTCCAAACTGCTCTCCAGAATGGTTGGATCCATTCACACTTCCACGAACAATGTATCAGTGTCCCAGTTTTCCCACATATCTTCCAACATTCATCATTATCTTTTCCTGTCATCTTAGCCAATCTGACAGGTGTATACTGATATCTCAGAGCTCTCTTGATTTATCTGATCAATAATGATTTGGAGCATCTTTTCATCTGGCTACAAATAACTTCAAATTCTTCATCTGAAAATTGTCTGTTCATATTCTTTGACCATTAATCGATTGGAGAATGGCTTGAACTATCATAAATTTGAGTCAATTCTCTATGTATTTTAGAAATAAGGCCTTTCCCAATACCCTTGATTGTAAAAAAAAAAAAGAAATGTTTTCCAAGTTTATTGCTTCCCTTATAATCTTGTCTGCATTAGTTTTGTTTGTACAAAACTTTTTAAAATTAATATAATCAAAATTTTCTATTTTATGATCAATAATGATCTCAAGTACTTCTTTGGTCAAAAATCCCTTCCTTTTCCACAAATCTGAGAGATAAACTAACCTATGTTCTTCTAATTTGTTTATTGTACCATTCTTTATGTTTAAATCATGAACCCATTTGGATTTTATCTCAGAATACAGTGGTATATGGTGGTTTATGCCTACATTCTGACATGCTAGTTTTCAGTTTTCTCAATCGTTTTTAGTGAATTCTTATCCCAAAGGGTGGGGCTTTTTGGTTTGTCAAACATTAGATTGTTATAATCATTGGCTATTTTGTTTTGTGAACCTAACCTATTCCACAGATCAACTAGTCTGTTTCTTAGCCAGAATGAAATGATTTTGATGATCACTACTTTATAATATACTATTATATCTGGTACAGTGAGGCCACCTTCACTTGCTTTTCTCTTCATTAATTCCTTTGAAATTCTCAAACTTTTGTTCTTCTATATGAATTTTGTTGTTATTTTTTTCTAGTTCAAGTAAAATAGTTTCTTGGGAGTTTGATTGGTATAATGTTAAATAAATAGAATAGTTTAGGGAGTGTTGCCAATCTTTATTATATTTGCTCAACCTATCCAAGAGCACTTGACATTTTTCCAATTGCATAGATCTGATTTTATTTATGTGGAAAGTGTTTTGTAGTTTTGCTCTATATAATTCTTGACTTTCCCTTGGCAGATAAATTTACAAATATTTTATCAACAGTTATTTTAAATGTAATTTCTCTTTGTATGTCTTGCTGTTGGATTTTATTAGTGATATATAAGAATGCTGATGATTTATCTGAATTTATTTTGTATCCTGCTACATTGCTAAAGTTGTGGATTATTTTTATTAGCTTTTTAGTTTATTCCCTGAGGTTGTCTAAGTATACCATCATATCATGAGCAGATTGATAATATGGTTTCCTCATTACCTACCATAATTTCTTTAATCTCTTTTTCTTCTATTATTGCCAAGACTAGCATTTCTAATACAATACTGAATAGCAATGGTGATAGAGGGCAACTTTGTTTCACCTTTGATTTTATTGGGAATGGTTCTAGTTTACCCCATTATATATATGATGGTTCCTGATGGTTTTAAATAGATGCTACTGATTATTTCAAGGAAAAGCCTACTTATTCCTATACTCTCCAATGTTTTTAATAGGAATGGATGTTGGATTTTATCAAATGCTTTTTCTATATCTATTGAGATAATCAAAAGATTTTTGTTAATTTGGTTATTGATATAGTCAATTATGGTAATAGTTTTCCTAATATTGAACCAGCTTTGCATTCCTGGTATAAATCCTACTTGGTCATGGTGTATTATCCTGGGGATGATTATCTGTAATCTCTTTGCTAATTTTTTTTAATATTTTTGCATTAATATTCATCAAAGAGATTGGTCTATAATTTTCTTTCTCTGTTTTTTCCTACCTGCTTTAGGCATCAGTAGCTTGTCTGTTTCATAAAAGGAATTTGGTAGGATTCCTTCATTCCCTATTTTTTTCAAATACTTTATATTGTATTGGAGTTAATTGTTCTTGTTTGGTAGAATTCACATGTAGATCCATCTGGTCCTGGGGATTTTTACTTAGAGAGTTGATTAATAGCTTGTTTCATTTCTTTTTCTAAAATGGGGCTATTTAAGTAATTTATTTCCTCTTCTGTTAATCTGGGCACTCTCTATTTTTGTAGGTATTGTTCCATTTCATTTGGGTTGTAAAATTTATTGACATGAATTTGGATAAAGTAATTCCTGATAATTACTTTAGTTTCCTCTACATTGGAGGATAGCTCTCCCTTTTTCATTTTTGAGACTAACAATTTGTTTTTCCTCTTTCCTTTTTCTTATCAAATTAACTGAAAGTTTTTTTTTGTCATAAAACCAGCTCTTAGTTTTATTTATTAATTCAATAGTTTTTTATTTTATTTTATTTTTAATTTTATTGATCTCTCCTTTTTATTTTTAGAATTTCAAGTTTGGTATTTGACTGGGCATTTTAAATTTATTTTTTTCTAGCTTTTTTAGTTGCAAGCCCAATTTATTGATCTTCCCTTTTTCTATTTTATGCAAGTAAGTCTCTAGAGATATAAAACTTCCCCTTATTACCACTTTGGCTGCATCCTACAAATTTTGGCGTATTGTCTTATTATTGTCATTCTGTTGGATGATATTATTGATTGTGTCTATGATTTTCTGTTTTACACATTCATTCTTTAAGATAAGATTAATTCCCAATTTCTTTTTGGTTTATTTTCCCTGGCCCTTTATTGAATGTAATTTATGCATTTACTATTTCTTCCTTTCTGCATTTGATTTTGAGGTATTTATGTTCTAATATATGGCCAATTTTAGTGTAGGTTTGATGAATTGCTGAAAAGAAAGTGTACTCCTCTTTGTCTCCATTCAATTTTGTTCAAAGATGTATCATGTCTAGCTTTTATAGTATTTTATTTACCTCTTTTAATTATTTCTTATTTATTTTATAATTTGACTTATCTAGTTCTGAGAGAGCAAGGTTGAGATCTCCCACTATTATAGTTTTGCTGTCTATTTCTTCTTTCAACTCTCTTAACTTCTCCCTTAGGAATTTAGATGCTATACTACTTGGTACATATATGTTTAATATTGATATTGCTTCATTACCTATGCTATCCTTTAGCAAGATATAATTTCCCTCATTTTACCTCTGTTTTCATGTCTCTTTTTTTTCTGTTACAATCCCCTTTCCATCTCTAGTTTCTTTTTTTATATTATAACAATAACATCAGATTATACATGTATTCTCAATCCATACCCATAACAGAAATACAGTTCTAAATACTTTATTTATTTTTACCTTTTTGTGCTTCTTTTTTTTTTTTAATATATATTTGGAGGTCAAGTTTTTGTTTAGCTCTGATCTTTCACATCAAAAAATACATGGAATTCAACATTTTCATTGAATTCCCATCTTCTTTCCTGAAATAAAATGTTCAGTTTAGCAGGGTAATTTATTCTTGGCTGCAATCCGAGTTTCTTTGCCTTTTGGAATAGCAGATTCCAGGCCCTTCAATCCTTTAAAGTTTAAGCTGCTAGTCCTAAGTAATCTTTATTGTGGCTCCTTAGTATTTGAATTTTTTTTTCTTGCTGCTTATAATATTTTTTTCCCTTGGACCTATAGTTCTCAAATTTAGCCACAATATTTCTTGGTGTTTTAATTTTGGGGTCTCTTTCAGGAGGCATTCAATGTATTCTTTCAATGGTCATTTTACCTTCTGCTTCTCTTTGAAAATATCCTTAAAGATAGTGTCTAGGCTCTTTTCTTATCATATATTTCAGGGAGTCCAATAATCCTTAGATTGTCTCTCCTGGATCTATTTTCCAGCTCAGTTATTCTCCCAATTAGGCATATTACATTATTTTTTTTTTCATTTTGGGGGGTTTTGCTTGACTGATTCTTGTTATCTTATTGAGTCATTTACTTTCATTTGTTCAATTGTGACTCTTAGTGTGTTATTTTCTTCCTTTGATTTTTTTAAACTTCTTTTTGTATTTGTCCAATTGAATTTTTAAATGAGTTGTTTTGTTCTATAGAATTTTTTTTTCCATTTCACAAATTCTGTTTTTTTTTTTTTTTCTGGGAGTTGCTTTTTTAAAAAAAAAAATAGTTTATCAAATCTATCTTTTAATTAGTTATATGCTTTTCCCATTTCACTATGTCTATTTTTTGTTGCCTTTTCCAAATTTTCTTACAAAATTTTCATTCCCTTTCCCATTTTTTTGTGTAGCTCACTTTTAAGATCCTTTTTAAGTTCTTCAAGGAGAGCCTTGTGTGATGGGGACCAGGTTATATCATCTTTTAAAGCCTCATCTGGAGTCAATCTGCCTTTATTCTCCCCAGGGTTTGAAATTTGTTCTTCCCTTTCTCCATAAAAGCTGATAATTGTTAGAGTCTTCTTTACTTTTTTACTATTTTGTTGTTGTTGTTGTTGTTGTTGTGAAGATCTGGATTTAAGGCGAGACAGGTTTTCTAAGCAATTGCAGCTGTGCTGGGTCAGTACTGATTCAATCCTGGTGCTGGATCTGTCATATGGAGGCAGCAATGTCCTGGGATTCTGTTTTATCTGAACTGGCATTTGTGGTCAAAGTCTGCATTGCCACCCTGAGACTTCTCTCCTCAAGGACTCTGAGCTGTCTGCACTGGCATTTGTCATCAGCTATCCAGGCTTTGCTGTCTATATCCCACTTCCAATTGAAACTGACCTTCTCTGGTCCACTTCCTCCTGAAAACTCTCTGCCCTGAAGGTCTCACTGCCACACTTAGACTGCTTGGAATGTAGCCAAGAATAAACTACCCTACTATAATAAGCATTTTCTTTTAGTGAAGAAGAATTCCATTTATTTCTGATGAAATTATCAGAGCTAAACAAAACATACAAAAAAAAAATTGAACTCCAAATACAGAAGTCAAGAGAAGCATAGAAAGGTAAAAAGAAAAGAACTCTTGAGAACTGTATTTCTGTTATGGCAATATGTAGAAAGTGCATGTATAATTTGATTTTACTTTTATAAAAAAGCAACTAGAGGTAGAAAGGGGATTGTACTGGAAAAAAACAGAAAGTGGAGGTAAAATGAGGGAAATTACATCTCATGAAGAGGCAAAGAAAACATATTATAATTGAGGGAAAGAAGGGAGGGTAATGAATATTATGTGAATCTTACTCTAATCATATTTGTTTCAAAGAACGACTATTAAACATATTTGGTTTCACAGATAAATTTCTCTCACCTTATAGAAACCTGGGTGGGGAAAGGGGAATCGAGTAGTGATAGGTTAAATAGAAGGGAAAACAGAACTATAAGGGGAAAGATATAAAAAAAGGGAAGAGACTCTAAAGCAAGGACTGCTTGAAGCAAGTGGTGCTCATAAGTAAAATACTGAGCAGGAGGTAAAGGAGAAAAGGAAAGCAAAAAGTATAATTTGTGGTTAATAAGATGACAGGAAAAAGAAAATTAGTAGTTTTAGCTATAAATGTTAATGGGCTGAAATTTCCCATAAAACATAATTGGATAGCAGACTGGGTTAAAAGCCAGAATCCTACGATTCATTGTTTACAATAAACACATTTAAGGCTGAGCAATTCATATAGAATAAAGGTCAAAGTCTGGAATAGAATTATTATGCTTCAAGTGAAGTAAAAAACAAAAAAAAGCAGATCAATCAAAAGCAAACCAAAAGGAGAGATTAATAAAATTAAAACTAAAAAACCTACTGAATTAATGAAAACTAAAAGTTAGTTTTATAAAAAAATAAAATAAAATAGTTAAATGTTTACTTAATTTGATTAGAAAAAGGAAAGAGAAAAATCAAATTGTTAGTCTCAAAAGTGAAAAGGGACAACTATTCACCAATGAAGAGGAAATTAGAGCAATAATCAAGAGTTACTTTGCTCAACTTTCTGCCAATAAATGTGATAATCTAAATGAAATGGAGGAATACCTACAAGAATATAGATTGCCCAGATTAACAGAATAGGAAATACATTTCTTAAATAGTCCCATTTTAGAAAAAGAAATAGAACAAGCTATTAACCAACTACCTAAGAAAAAATCTCCAGGGCCTTTTGGATTTACACGTGAATTCCTTCAAACATTTAAAGAACAATGAACTCCAATACTATATGAACCATTTGAAAAAAATAGGGAAAGAAGGATTCCTACCCATGTCTTTTATGAAACAGACATGGTACTAATATCTAAACCAGGTAGATGAAAACAGAGACAGAAAATTGCAGACCAATTTCTCTAATGCATATTGATGCAAAAATCTTAAATAAAATATTAGCAAAGAGATTATAGAAAATCATCCCCAGTATAATACACCATGATCAAGTAGCATTTCTACCAAAAATGTAGGGCTGGCTTAATATTAGGAAAACTATTACCACAATTGACTATATCAATAACCAAATTAACAGAAACCATATGATTATCTCAATTGATGTAGAAAAAACCTTTGATAATATCCAAAATCAATTCATATTAAAAATATGAGAGAGTATAGGAATAAATGGACTTTTCCTTAATATAATCAGTAGCATATATTTAAAACCATCAGCAAGTATCATATGTAAGGGGGAGAAACTGAAATCATTCCCGATATGATCAGGGTTGAAATAAGGTTGGCCACTATCAACATTACTATTCAACATTGTATTATCATTCTTTATAGATAATATAGAAAACCATAGAGAATCAACTAAAAAACTATTAGAAATACCACAACTTTGCTAATATTATAGGATACAAAATAAATCCACTTAAATCATCAGCATTTTTATACATCAGTACCAATATCCACACCAAGTGAAACAGAGACAAATTCCATTTAAAATAACTATCAATAATATAAAATATTTGGGAATCTATTTGTCAAGGGAAAGTCAGGAACTGTATGAGTAAAAGTGCAAAACATTTTCCACACAAATAAAATCAAGTGCTCTTGGATAAGTCAAAGGAAGATAATAAAGATGACTACTACCTAAACTAATCTATTTGTTTAGTGCTGTATCAATATAACTCCCCAAAAATTATTTTACTAACCTAGAAAAAATAACAACAAAATTCATCTGTAAGAACAAAATGCCAAGAATTTAAGGCAATTAATGAAAAAAATCTATGTTATAAAGCAGAGGTTGCCAATATTATTTGCTATTGAATTAGAAACAGAGTAGTTGATAAGTAAAATAGGTTAGATTCACAGGACAAAATAATAAATGAGTATAGCATTCTAGTGTTTGACAAATGCACAGATCCCAGCTTTTGGGATAAGAATTCACTATTTGACAAAAAACCTCTGGAACAATTGGAAACTAGTATTACAGAAACTAGGCATTGACCCACATGTAACACCATATACCAAGATAAATTCAAAATTGATTCATGATCTAGATATAAAGAAGATAATATAAGCAAATTAGAAGAAGATGGGATAGTTTACCTCTCCAATCTGTGGAGGAGGAAGGAATTTGTGACCAAATTAGAGCACAAAATTTAAAAAAAAAATGCTTATATTTTGTTAAAAAATTTTGTACAAACAAAACTAATTCAGGCAAGATTTTAAGGGAAGCAATAAACTGGGAAAACATTTTTTTAAATTCAAAGTTTCCAATAAAGGCCTCATTTCTAAAAAATATAGAAAATTGACTCAAATTTATAAGAATTCAAGCTGTTCCCCAACTTATCACTTGGGGAAAGTGATAAGTATCCAAAGATATGTATAGACAATTTTCAGATGAAGAAATTAAAATTGTAGTCATAATAAAGGGTGCTCTAAATCACTATTGATTAGAGAAATGTAAATTAAGACAACTCTGAGATGTCATTACACACCTCTAAGATTGGCTAAGGTGATAGGAAAACAATGATGAATGATGGAGGGGAAATGGGAAAAATGGGACACTGATACATTGCTGGTGGAATTGTGAATGGATCCAAACATTCTGGAGAACAGTTTTGAACTATGCTCAACAAGTTATCAAACTGTGCAAGCCCTTTGATACAGCAATGTTTCTACTGGGATTATATCTCAAAGAGATATTAAAGGAGGGAAATGGACTCAGATGTACAAAAATGTTTATAGTCACTTTTTTTTTTTTTGTAGTGGCAAGAAACGGGAAACTAAATGTATGGCCATCAATTGAAGAATAGCTGAATTATGGTAATGTTATTGAATATTAGTGTTCTGTAAGAAATGATGATGATTTCAGAGAGCCCCGAAGGGACCTATATGAACTGCTGCTAAGTGAAATGATCAGAAGATCATTATACATGGCAATTACAAAATTATACAATGATCAATTCTGATGGATGTGGCTGTCTTCAGAAATGAGATGTTACAAACCACTTCCAATTATTCAGTGATGAAGAGAGCCATCTACACACAGTGAGAGGATTGTAGGAACTGAATGTGGTTTATAAATAGCATTTTCACACCTTTTTTGCTGTTTGCTTGCTTGCTTTTAATTTTGCTTCTTTTTATAGTGTTTTGATTTGATTTTTTTTGTGCAACACAGTAATTTTATAAATATGTATGCATACATTGGATTTAATATATATTTCTAACATGTTTAACCTGTATCTCCCCTCTGTGGGAGGGCATGGGGAAAGGGAGGGAAAATTGGAACAAAAGGTTTTGTAAAGGCTAATGTTGAAGAAGTATTTACACATGTGTTTTTTTTTTTAATTTTAATATCTTTTTATTGATAGAACGCATGCCAGGGTAATTTTTTACAGCATTATCCCTTGCACTCACTTCTGTTCCGATTTTTCCCCTCCCTCCCTCCACCCCTTCCCCCAGATGGCAAGCAGTCCTTTACATGTTGAATAGGCTACAGTATATCCTGGATACAATATATTTGTGCAGAACCGGACAGTTTTCTTGTTGTACAGGGAGAATTGAGTTCAGAAGGTATAAATAACCCGGAAAGAAAAACAAAAATGCAAGCAGTTTATATTCATTTTTCAGTGTTCTTTCTCTGGGTGTAGCTGCTTCTGTCCATCTTTTGACCAATTGCTCTCTTTATCGAAGAGATCCACTTCTATCAGAATACATCCTCAAACAGTATCGTTGTTGAGGTATATAATGATCTCCTGGTTCTGCTCATTTCACTCAGCATCAGTTCATGTAAGTCTCGCCAGTCCTCTCTGTATTCATCCTGCTGGTCATTCCTTACAGAACAATAATATTCCATAACGTTCATATACCACAATTTACCCAACCATTCTCCAATTGATGGACATCCTTTCATTTTCCAGCTTCTAGCCACTACAAACAGGGCTGCCACAAACATTTTGGCACATACAGGTCCCTTTCCTTTCTTTAGTATCTCTTTGGGATATAAGCCCAGTAGTAACACCGCTGGATCAAAGGGTATGCACAGTTTGATAACTTTTTGAGCATAGTTCCAAATTGCTCTCCAGAATGGCTGAATGTGTTCACAATTCCACCAACAATGTATCAGTGTCCCTGTTTTCCCACATCCCCTCCAACATTCCCCATTATCTTTCCCTGTCATTCTAGCCAATCTGACAGGTGTGCAGTGGTATCTCAGAGTTGTCTTAATTTGCATTTCTCTGATTAATAATGATTTGGAGCATATTTTCATATGTCTATAAATAGTTTCAATTTCTTCATCTGAGAATTGTCTGTTCATATCCTTTGACCATTTATCAATTGGAGAATGGTTTGATTTCTTATAGATTAGAGTCAATTCTCTATATATTTTGGAAATGAGGCCTTTATCAGAACCTTTGATTGTAAAAATGTTTCCCAGTTTTTTGTTTCCCTTCTAATCTTGTTTGCATTTGTTTTGTTTGTACAAAAACTTTTCAATTTGATATAATCAAAATTTTCTATGTTGTGGTCAATAGCGATCTCTAGTTCTTCTTTGGTCATAAATTCCTCCCTCTTCCACAGGTCTGCGAGGTAAACTATCCTATGCTCTTCCAATTTATTTATCATCTCATTCTTTATGCCTAGGTCATGAACCCATTTTGACCTTATCTTGGTGTACGGTGTTAAGTGTGGGTCAATGCCTAGTTTCTGCCATAATGATTTCCAATTTTCCCAGCAATTTTTGTCAAATAATGCATTCTTATCCCAGAAACTGGTGTCTTTGGGTTTGTCAAACACTATATCATTAAAGTTATTGGCTGTTTTGTCCTTTGAACCTAACCTATTCCATTGATCAACTAGTCTATTTCTTAGCCAATACCAGATGGTTTTAGTAACTGCTGCTTTATAATATAATTTTAGATATGGTACAGCTAGGCCACCTTCATTTGATTTTTTTTTTCATTAATTCCCTTGAAATTCTTGACCTTTTGTTTTTCCATATGAACTTTTTTGTTATTTTTTCTAATTCATCAAAGTAGTTTTTTGGGAGTCTGATTGGTATAGCACTAAATAAATAGATTAATTTAGGTAGTATTGTCATCTTTATTATATTTGCTTGCCCAATCCAAGAGCATTTAATATTTTTCCAGTTGGTTAGATCAGACTTAATTTGTGTGGAAAGTGTTTTGTAGTTTTGCTCATAAAGTTTCTGATTTTCCCTTGGCAGATAGATTCCTAAATATTTTATACAATCAGTAGTTACTTTAAATGGAATTTCTTTTTGTAACTCTAACTGTTGGGTTTTGTTAGTGATATATAAGAATGCTGATGACTTATGTGGGTTTATTTTATATCCTGCAACTTTGCTGAAGGTGTAGATTGTTTCTAATAACTTTTTGGTAGAATCTCTGGGGTTCTCTAAGTATACCATCATATCATCAGCAAAGAGTGATAATTTGGTTTCTTCATTGCCTATTCTTATTCCTTTAATCTCTTTCTCAACTCTTATTGCCAAAGCTAGCATTTCTAATACAATATTAAATAGTAACGGTGATAGTGAGCAACATTGTTTTACTCCTGATCTTATTGGAAATGGTTGCAGTTTGTCCCCATTACATATGATGCTTACTGCTGGTTTTAAATAGATGCTACTGATTATTTTAAGGAAAAGTCCATTTATTCCTACACTCTCAAGAGTTTTTCATAGGAATGGATGTTGGATTTTATCAAATGCTTTTTCTGCATCTATTGAGATGATCATATGGTTTTTGTTAATTTGATTATTAATATGGCCAATTATATTGATAGTTTTCCTAATATTGAACCAGCCCTGCATTCCTGGTATAAATCCTACTTGATCATGATGTATTATCCTGGGGATGATTTTCTGTAGTCTTTTTGCTAATATCTTATTTAAGATTTTAGCATCAATATTCATTAGGGAGATTGGTCTATAATTTTCTTTCTCTGTTTTCAACCTACGTGGTTTAGGTATCAGTACCATGTCTGTGTCATAAAAGGAGTTTGGTAGGACTCCTTCATTCCCTATTTTTTCAAATAGTTTATAAAGCATTGGGGCTAATTGTTCTTTGAATGTTTGGTAGAATTCACATGTAAATCCATCTGGTCCTGGGGATTTTTTTTTTAGGGAGTTGATTAATAGCTTGTTCTATTTCTTTTTCTGAAATGGGACTATTTAAGCAATTTACTTCCTCCTCTGACAATCTGGGAAGCCTATATTTTTGGAGGTAGTCATCCATTTCGCTTAGGTTATCAAATTTATTGGCATAAAGTTGGGCAAAGTAACCCCTTATTATTTATTTAATTTCCTCTTCATCAGTGGTAAGTTCTCCTTTTTCATTTTTAAGACTGCCAATTTGATTTCCCTCTCTTCTTTTTCTAATCAGATTTACCAAAGTTTTATCAATTTTATTGGTTTTTTCATAAAACCAACTCTTAGTTTTATTTATTAGTTCAATAGTTTTTTTTTTTTTTTTTTACTTTCTATATTATTAATTTCTCCTTTTAATTTTAGAATTTCAAGTTGAGTAATTGATTGGGGGTTTAATTTGGTCTTTTTCTAACTTTTTAAGTCCCCGGCCCAATTCATTGATCTTCTCTTTTTCTATTTTATTCAAGTAAGCCTCTAAGGATATAAAATTTCCCCTTATTACTGCTTTGGCTGCATCCCATAAATTTTGATATGATGTCTCATTGTTGTCATTATCTTGAGTGAAATTATTAATTGTATCTATAATTTGCTGTTTCACCCAATCATTCTTTAAGATTAGATTATTTAGTTTCCAATTACTTTTTGGTCTATTTACACCTAACTTTTTGTTGAATGTAGTTTTTATTGCATTGTGGTCTGAAAAGAAAGCATTTACTATTTCTGCCTTCCTGCATTTAATTTTGAGGTCTTTATGTCCTAATATATGGTCAGTTTTTGTGTAGGTTCCATGAACTGCTGAGAAGAAAGTATACTCCTTTCTGTCACCATTCAGTTTTCTCCAGAGATCTATCATACCTAATTTTTCTAATATTCTATTTACCTCTTTAATTTCTTTCTTATTTGTTTTGTGATTTGATTTATCTAAATCTGAGAGTGCAAGATTGAGATCTCCCACTATTATAGTTTTGCTGTCTATTTCTTCTCGAAACTCTCTTAGCTTCTCTTTAAGGAAGTTAGATGCTATACCACTTGGTGGGTATATGTTTAATACTGATATTGCTTCATTGTCTATAGTACCCTTAAGCAAGATATAGTTTCCTTCATTATCTCTTTTAATTAGATCAATGTTTGCTTTTGCTTGATCTGAGATAAGGATGGCTACCTCTGCTTTTTTGACTTCACCTGAAAGCATAATAGATTCTGCTCCAGCCTTTTACCTTTAGTCTGTATGTATCTCCCTGTTTTAAATGTGTTTCCTGTAAACAACAGATTGTAGGGTTCTGACTTTTGATCCAGTCTGCTATCCGCCTCCTCTTTATGGGAGAGTTCATCCCATTCACATTTGTGGTTAAAATAACCAATTCTTCATTTCCTGCCATCCTAATATCCCCAGATTATACTTTTCTTTTTCTTGCCCTCCTTCCCTTCTTCCCTATTGGTCCCACTAACATCGCACAGCTCTCCCTCTTTAGTATTCCTCCCTCCTCCTTTTGAATCCCTTCCCCTTTCTTGTACCCTTCCCTTATTACTCTTTTTCCTTCTCCCTTTTCCTCTCCCACTTTTTAATGAAGTGAGAGAAGAATCTGAGTAAAACAAATATGTCAATTGTTTCCTCTTTGATACAACTCTGATGAGAGTAGGATTCACACAACGTTCCTCCCCCTCTCTAAGTTCCCTCATATATGATAGGTTTCCTTTGCCTCATTGTCACATGTAGTTTCCCTCTTTTTATCTCCCTTCTTCCCTTTTTTTGACGCTATCCTCTTTCCATTTCTACTTCCCTTTTTTATGTTATATCGGTAAGATCAAATTATACATATGGTTTTTATGTATATTCACAACAGAAATACAGTTCTCAAGAGTTCCTTTTACCTTTTTCTACTTCTCTTGATTCCTGTTGTTGAAGATCAAATTTTTTGTTTAAGTCTGGTTTTTTCCTTAGAAACAGATGGAATTCCTTTATTTCATTATCCATCTTCTTCTGTGGAAAAAAATACTCAGCTTAGTTGGATAGTTTATTCTTGGCTGCATTCCAAGTTCTTTTGCCTTTTGGGATATCTGGTTCCAGGCCCTTCGATCCTTTAATGTTGAGGCAGCCAGATCTTGCGTGACCCTTATTGTTGCATCTCGGTATTTGAACTGTATTTTCCTGGCTGCTTGTAAAATTTTTTCTTTAGTCTGGAAATTCTGAAGTTTGGCCACAATATTCCCTGGAGTCTTTATTTTAGGGTCTTTTTTAGAAGGTGTTTGATGAATTCTTTCAACGCCTATTTTCCCTTCCGGTTCTATTACTTCTGGGCAGTTCTCTTTGATGATTTCCTGTAAAATAGTATCTAGGCTCTTTTTTTCATCATAATTTTCTGGTAGTCCGATGATCCTCAGGTTATCTCTCTGAGATCTATTTTCCAGGTCTGTTGTTTTTCCAAGTAAATATTTGACATTTTTTTCCAATCTTTCATTTTTTTGGTTTTGCTTGACTGATTCTTGATGTCCCAATGAATCAGTCATTTCTAGTTGTTCAGTTCTAATTTTTAGTGAGTTATTTTCTTCATTAGCTTTTTTTACTTCCTTTTGTATATGTCCAATTGAGTTGTTTTGCTCTATGGAATTTTTTTCCATTTCATTAATTTTTTTTTTTAGTAAGTCATTTTCCTTTTCCAATTCGCAAACTCTGTTTCCCAATTCGCAAACTCTGTTTCCCTGCACTTCTTCGGAGTTTTTTACCTTTTCCAATTCACATTTCAAGAAGTTGTTTTCTTTTTCCACTTTATCAAATTTTTCTTTTAGTGAGTTATGTGTCTTTCCCCATTTCTCTTCCAGCTCTCTTTTAAGGTTTTTAATAGTCTCTTCTAGGAGAGCCTTTTGTATTGGAGACCAACAATCATCTGGAGAGTGTTTGCTATTAGTCTCTTCAGGGTTGAAAAGCTATTCTCTTTCTGTATAGAAACTATCAATCGTTCTTTTGATTTTTTTACTCATTTTGTTAAAGCCTGTAAGGTTTGCCTTCAGAGCCAGGAGGTTACTAGCTTCCTCTGCAGAGCAGTGAAAGGTATATGAATAGGTAGCTGTCCTGCCAACCGGCTACAAAAAGCAGCGAGGTACTGGAGTGCTCTGGGAAAGAGTTCCCCACCCGAAAGTAACTCAGGCCTGCGGGGCTGGGCTGGGAAAGTGCCTTTCAAAGAATCTCAGCTGTGTGAGATAACGACTGCCCTGGGGCTAGACACTTAGCAGTGAGAGTTTCACTGCCCCAAGCCAAACCCTGCCCTGGGGCTATGGGTATTAGCAGCTGAGCAGTGAATGGATTTGCAGGGACCAGAAGTGTCTGCCTGGGAAGAGCAGTCAGCTGGGCAGGTTCTATTGCCCCAGGCCGAGCCCCCCACACTGCCTATTAGAGGCTGCCCAGGCTGTGCCCCACTGTCGTGCAGATTAGTAACTGCCCCCGCAAAAGCCCCGAACTGCCGGATGTGGCCACCGGGCTGCGATTAAATCTGCCTGAGTCACTTCCGGGTTTGAGGGGTTACAGCCAGATCTCATTAGGTACTGGCATTTTTTAGAGGACCCTCTGTTTTAGGCTTTAACTTCTCTGTCAGGTTACTGCTTTGTAATCAAGGCAGAGCAGTTAGCCTATAGCAGAGTGGTCTCTATAACTTCTCTAGCCACAGAGATCACCCCCGCCCCTAGTCTGCTCAGGAAGCTAGCCTCTCACTGCCTGTGGAGTCTGTTCCTGGCCCCTCAGGACAAACCTTTCCTGGTGATCTCCTGGATCGGCTGGTAAGTTGTAGTGCTTCTTATCTTCATGAATTTAAGCAGTGAAGAGTTATTTTTGAGGCTGGATTAAATAGTTGGTTATGAGGGTAATGAGAGGAGCTTAGAGAGTCGTGTGTGCCTGCTCCGCCATTTTGGCTCCGCCCCTACACATGTGTTTTGAAAAATAAAAAGTTTTAACAACCACAAAAAAAAAAAAAAAAAAAAAAATCATGATGTTAATGTGGATTTTCTCTGAAACAAGAAAATGTCGCTTCTCTAAAAAAAAAAGTCTAATAATTCTTAAATTATGTTTCCTAGATCTATTTTCCATGTCTATTGTTTTTCCAAAGTTTTATTTTACGTTTTCTTCTATTTTTTTTATTTTTTGGTTTTGACTTATTCTTGAAATATTATTTAGTTATTTCCTCCCATTTGTTCAATTCTAATTTTAAATGAGTTATTTTTTTCAGTTAGCTTTTTTATCTCCTTTTGCATTTTGCCATATTTTGGCTAAAAGCATGCTAGTAGATAACCTGGAGCCTGGATGCTGCACTGCCTTCCATCCCTATGCTGCTCCTACTCCAGGCTGCCAACCCCTTTTATTGATTTAAACAGAACTTTTCTGAAGTTCTTCAAAATATCTTTTGCTGGAAATTTGTTACACTTCATTTTTTTTTTTGGTTTTGTCTTTTCAAAACCAGTACAGAAACCTGGTTTGATGTTGATCTGAGGGATGCCAGAAACAGTTCAAATAAAGACCTGTCTACTCTCCACCTTCTTGGATCTGTCCTCTTATTTGCCTTTTAAAATTTATATGAGCACTTCCAAGAAGCCTCTTTATGCTTTAGATGAATTCATATCACTCTTTGAGATTTCTTCTGTGCATATGTTGTTGTCCTCTGAGTTTCTGTTTTGGTCTGCTTTGTTACCATAGTAGCTTTTTTGTGGTAAAGAGTCTTTGCTATTTCTTACTCATTTTCATTCTTTTTTGGTATTTCATCTTTTTTTTTCCTTTTATGGTTGAGCTCTGCTTCTGGTGTAAAGGTGGTGTTGTCCCAAGTTTGTTGTGCAGCTCTAAACCTTCGATTTGATCTCATGGGCTCTTGTGTTTGCAGGGAGGTAGATTTGCCTGTTCTTTTCTAGAAACAACCTGATTTCTCAGAGTCTGCTTTATAAGATGGGACTGGAGGTTGCCTCACTGAGTTAGAGCTGAGGGTCTTAGTTGTTGATATGCTATGATTAAGACTCTCTCACCAACTTTCCCAAAATTTATGTAAGTTATGATCAATAACTTGTTCATCTCAGTGAGAATGACCTTTCTTGAAATTTTTCATGTCTAGACTGAGATGGATTGCACAGGGCCTTAACTTTGGAGAAGTATACTTGAAACAAGGATAGTTACAACAAGGTGTTAACTCAGTGTAATTGATGAGATTATGGTTCTCTTCTATACATATACTTAGTACTTAGCATGGTGATGTAATGGTTCTCTAGTTCATACATAATCAGTATGCTGTAATGATTTAACTGTAATAAGATATTTAAGGACTGAGAAGGACAGGAAAAGAAATATTCTATTTTTAACCATCCTCCTGATGGCTCTGCTGCTTACTTCACTCTTCCACTCAGATCAATACTGGACCAGAATAAAGACTCTAGATTCTATTCCTGACCATTCTGGTGGTTTTTATCCTACTGGTACCAAGGCCCGTCCTTAGAACCTCCAGAAAGCTAGTCCAACCATTACAATGGACTATGCTTTCATTCAATCAGACTCTGTTCAGAGGCTTGGTTTTATATGTTATTTTTTTTTTTTCAGGAGAAATTAAGAGTGCTCTAGCAGCTTCCTTGGCTTTATTCTATCATCTTTATTACAGACACAGAAATTGGAGATTAGTTTTTTTTTTCTTTTTTTTTTAATGTGTTAAATGCTATCCCTTCCAGATCAAAATATATGTTCCAGAGGATAAAATTGTCATACATAATTTGGACAAGATATATACCTACTACTTCTTTCAGCTGAGGAAATCTCTATTAGTATCTAACATCAAATTGCATAATCTACACACAGAATGCGGGCAACTGTTTCCTAAATTGTTGAAACTGCTATTTAGCTTTGCCAGCTTCTTTATCAATAGCTCTCTTTTGGGCAATTTGAATAAGATATATTTTACTCATGTTTGACAACATAGGGAGCCAAATTATAATCCCTGGAAGACAAATGCATAAGAAAAAATGCCAATGCCATTAAATAAAGTAATAAAAAAAGAAACACTTTGCATGTCACAATCAAGAATGTATTATACTTACCATTTATATTAACTATTATTTACCAAGTTTGTCATATTTAATTTTATGTAATGATCTCACCTTAGAATATCCATGAAGAGAATATGATAATTTTACATATGTAACAATAATCCTGTTGTGATGGTGATGGGATTTTCTTTCTTGAAAGTTGTAGATAAAATTAAATTTCTCAAGATCACTTTCCCATACTAATACATCATAAATGTATTTAGTTAATTCTCTTTTATAATTTGAGCTTATTTTCATTACTTTTCTTCAATTAGGTACATGAAGATTTTTACTTGGCTTGTGATTTTAAAACTGATTCAGTGAAACTCCTAGAATACTAAGAGCAAACAATAAAATAAACCCTTCTAGCAAAGTATCAATCAATCATTTGTTTAAATGTTCATCACTTGATAAGCATGTTAAGCACAAGAAACACCAGGACAGAAATGAAACATTTCCTGTCCTTAAGGAACTTCAAATTTACTTCTGCAAAGATTGATAAGAATTGTAGATTTAGACTGGCATGACCAGGAGTAAGCTGCATCATTGGATGAAACATCAACATTGCTGATGTCACTAATTAATTTCAACTATTAAGTGTGTTTCATAGAAAGTATACTTTTTTTTTTCACTGATGCCCAGATAGGCAAAAATAAAATGAACTCAGAACAACCACAGCAAAATTGCAAAAAAAATTCTGCTAAAAATGTGATTGTGCAAAATGGTAAAGGTAAACTCAAACACATTAAATTTAGATATCTTTCAGTGTCTTTGATCAGATTAATCTTCAATCAGGCAACGAAGAGAACAAAAGGCACAAGTGTATATAGTTATAGGGGTTTACTGTAATATTTGTTTCTTTTCTTTTCTACACAAAGAGTTTGTCCTCTACCTCCAACCTGTATCAGGAAGGAAAAACAAAACAAAAAAGAAAAAAAAAAAAAGCTCCTTTGTCTTAAATGTTTATTTTCACCAAGTCACATTACAAATGTGAATTTAAAATTATAATGAAGAGAGCTTCCTGGATTGCCTTTAGGGAATTGCAAAGTTCTTTCAAATAACCACAGGTTTTTACTTGCAAAAAGATCCATTTAAAAAACCAATATTCTTCAGGTGACATTTTATGGTTATGAGTTCATAGAGCAGTACAGTTTCCACATAAATGAGATGAAGATTATCCATAGGCAATGGGAGATCTCTTGGGAGCTCAAACCAGACTTAAAAAATAAAAATGAGAAATTAAACAGAAGCTAAGGAATAATGTAAAGGGTTTCTGTTTTCAGAGAAAAATATGGCTAAAAGAAAGACTAAAAACATAACAAAGAAACAAAATAAAACCCCATGGTATTGTCTTAAAGAAAGAGAACTATATAGATCTTGGTACATTTGGTAGATATCTATGTGTAGACTTAAGAAAAAACATGGACTCAAAACATAAGAAACACAAGTAGGGATAGTTTTCAATCAGCATCATTGTAGAACATATTCATATCAATGAAACTAGAGAACAATTTCAGTACAAAATAAACATTAAGAACACTTGTTATCTCTGAGAAATGAATAATTATAATTGGATGCATGTTGACTTTTATATTTTTTTCTTCATTGATGTTCACTTATAGATAATGATGCAAATCATTAATGTTTGAAGAAACATTGAATTCCCTGAAAAGATAGGGGAAAGGCTCTTGCATGTGTCATGTATAAGAGAAGATTTTGGATACATGAAATAATAACTGCTCATTTTTAATGGCATTAGGGCTAACCATCAGTAATACACATTGGTAACTAATAAATTAATCAATAATCATTTATTATTTCATGTCAGACATTATTTTACTATATAAACAGGTCATTGTCATCATAATGAGCCATATTTGAATAATGTCTATGCTTTAAAGATCCTTTTCTATATAACAACATGGGACATGTAGTGTAAATTTTACCATCTCCATTTTAGAGATGAGAAAAACCAAATTTCAACAAGTAGTTCACATTCACAGTTTCTAATGCTTAAATTGTATATCAAACCCAGATTATATTCCATAAAAGCTGTTCTTTCCATTCTGCAACATAATGATGATCATTTTTCCCAAGTTTCTCATTTAAAATAATAATTAAGAAATCATTCTAAAACTTAAGAAACTAGACAATAAATGTCATTGTCCTTGACATATAGGAGATATTCCAGATACATGTCAAGGCTAGCAATTGATAGACTTTCTAACCAAAGAGATCAGAGTTTGCAATCTGCCTTCTATTTAATGGTTAAAATACAATATCAATTGAGTCTTTTTTAAATAAAAGTTTTTTATTATCTTTTTTATTAAGCTTTTTATATTCAAAACATATGCAAAGATAGTTTTCAAAATTCAGCCTTGCACAATCTTTTTTCTCTCCCCTCTCACTCCTTCCCCTGGATGGCAAGTAATCCAAATGTAATTAAATATGCGTAGTTCTTCTATACCTAATTTCACAATTATCATATTGCACATAAAAAAAAAAAACAGTTCAAAAAGGAAAAAAAATGAGAAAGAAAACAAAATCTAAGTAGACAACAACAAAAAAAGTGAAAATACTATATTGAGAGTCATACTCAATCCCCACTGTTCTCTTTCTGGATGCAGATGACTCTCCATCATAGGATCATTGATACTGACCTGAAATTCCCATGATATTTAAGAGAGTCATGTCCATAAGAATTGATCATTGTATAATCTTGTTGTTGCTATGTACAATGTTCTTTTGGTTTTAGATGTAGAGAACCAGAATTCTGGAGAAGTATAGAATAAGAAGGACTGGAAGATAGACATTCAATCTTTGACCAGCCTTGTGGTGGCTGTCCTGCGTACTACACTCCTGCACTAAGATCAAGGCTTGTCCAGAGCACCTCCAGAAAGATAGCCTGAACATTACTTCTATATACTTCATTTAACATGAGTTCATGTCAGTTTCTCTAGACATTTCTAAAATCATCCTGAATCATTTTTTAATTTCCAAAATGTATACAAAGATAGTTTTTAAAATTCATCCTTGCAAAACTTTTTTGTTCCAAATTGTTCTTTCTTTTCAAACACACCAACTCCTTTAAATAGCAAGTAATCCAATATATGGTAGATATGTGCAATTCTTCTATACATATTCCCATATTTAATATGCTGCACAAGAAAAATCTTATCAAAATGAAAAACTGTCTCATAAAACAGAAGTGAATAGCAGACTGGATTCAAAGTCAGAATTCTGCAATAGATTGTTTTCAAGAAACACATTTAAAGCAGAGTGATACATACAAAGTAAAGGTAAAAGGCTGGAACAAAATCTACTAGACTTCAGCTGAAGTAAAGAAAAGCAGGGGTAATTATTCTGATCTCAAATGAAACAAAAGAAAGAGATCCACCAAATTAAAGGATATAAGGAAAAAAACTTGAAACTAAGGAAGAAAAAGGAAGAAATATTGCTAAAGGGTACCATAGAAAATGAAGTAATATCAGTACTATACATACACGTACCAAGTGGTATAGCATCAATTTTCCCAAAGGAGAAATTAAATGAATTGAAATAAGAAATAAACAGCAAAACTATATTATTAGGGAACCTCAACTTCTCTACCAGAACTAGGTAAATTGAACTTCAAAATGAATGAGAAAGAAGGAGATAAACAATTTAAGAAAAGTTAGGTTTGATAGATCTTTTAAGAAAACTGAATGAAAATAGAAAGGAATATACTTCCCCCCACTTCAGATTTACATGGAAGCTACCAAAAAAAAAAAATGACCATGTATTAGAGCATTAAATTCTCTTTATGAATTTTTAAGTTTTATCTATATTTCAAATATATTTTCACAATTTTTTTGTCTAGACAAGCAACAAAGCAATAATTCATGTTCTTATTTGTAGGTCACTAAGCATTAATTCTTATACAAACAAATTTAACACCTGGCTTGTCCTGGTTAGAACTATTTCCAGAACATTTCTGGAAGTCATCATAATAGACATGGGAAAACATGGAAACAAATGGAAGAAAACAATGGAAATACAGAAGAATCTGATCCAAGGCAGAACCCCAAGTTCCATTCATAAATGTGGGTGAGGGCAAATGTAAGCAGCAACCAAAAAAAAAAAAAAAGAATGAAGCAGAATAATGAAATATATTTTTGAAGAGAGAGAGAGGAGAAACATTTGAAGTCAAAGTTTCAAAAACCATTAGAGGTAACATTATTTTTAAAAGAAGTATCCAGAATCATGAAAACTTTCAAAAACAGTGACTTTAAAAAGATATTTAACAATTTAGAGAAGAGAGCAGGAGTGTTGGCCACAGTATCAAAATAGAGAAAAAAGTCTAGAACTTGCTTCTGCAGGAGAATAAAGACTTCCTTTGGGTAAAGATCAGAGCACGGACCAAGAAAATGGTGGCCACAATACCCCCTAGATCACATACCTTCAGAAGCACTAAAAATCTATAGAAGCCCATAACTAGCTCTAAAAACAGAAGAATAAAGACACCTGAAACTTGCTTAAGATAGGTACTACCCACTGTCCATATGAGCAGAGTCCAAATTTAAGACAAAAGTTAAGAAATAAGCTCAAAAGGACTAAACAACAGAAAAAAAATATTGAACATAAAAAGCTATAAAAGTATATTTTTTTAAAATGTCAAGTTGAAAGATTAAAAGACAAAATCAAAAGAAAATTCCCTAAAATGGAAAAACATATACAAATTCTCAAAGAAAAACTTGCAAATCACACATAAGTTCAACAAAATTTCCTGGGAGAATTAAAGAAATAGATGGAAAATTGTAGATAAAAATTTGGGTAAAGGAATGAAAGTTATGCAATAAAATTATGAAAATATAATGAACAACTTGTTAAAAATAAGCACAAAATACTGAAGAAAGTAACACTAAAAAATCAGACTTGGTTTAATATTTAAAGGCACAGTAAGTAATTTACAGAAAAACATGGGTGTGAGTTCATTATGTTGGGATTATCTCAACAAAAAAATTAAAAGTTTAGAGGTAGAATAAGGGCAATTTTTAAATACAAAAAAAAAGAAGAGAAAATGAAAACTGTGCTGCTATCAATACTTGAACTTCATTTTTATTGGAATTAACTAAGAGGAAGATTAGATAAATAGATGGATGGATGGATATAGACATAATATATATATATATATGTGTGTGTGTGTGTGTGTGTGTGTGTGTATAGATAGATGAATAGATAGAAATATCTAGATTTATACATATGGGAGTGGAGTCCAAGGTACATACAAACATATCTATACATACAAAAATGTGGGTATAGAAACTATCTTACCAAAAATGTAACAGAAGGGGAAGGGATTAAGACAAAGGGGAGAAACATAAAAAAGAGAGTATGTTAAAGGATTCTGTGGTCAGAATCAAAGCCTACTTATGAAGAATATAATAAGAAACAAAGAAATGTAAATAAAGATTGAGGTAAACATATACTTCATAAGCATAACTGGAAAGGTGAATTGAATAAACTCACTCATAACATGGAAGTGTATAATAGAAAAAAAAAAATAGAAAAGCAGAATTACACAGTATGAAGTTTAAAAGAAACATGCTTGAAATAGACACACACAGAGTTTAAAAAGTGGAACAGATTTTATCATACTTAAGCTGAAATTAAAAAAAAAGGGGTCCTGCTGTAATCATGATCTCAGATAAAATAAACACAAAAATGCCAAATATAAAGTTAATTAAGGGAATTAAATTTTCCTAAAAGATACATTTGACAATGAACTAATATAAATTTTTGAAAATAACTTTCTTTGAGAAGGTCGTTTTTTTTTTCACCTGAAATATATAGAGAACTAAGTCAAACTTATAAAAATAAAAATCATTCCCCACTTTATCAAATTGACAAAAATATGAAAAGGAAATTTTCAGAAGCTGAAATCAAAGCAATCTGTATTTATATAAAAATTCTCAGAATTACTAATGATTAGAAAAATACAAATTAAAACAATCTGAAGAAACAAATTTCACTTATCAAAAAATATATGCTAAAAGGGATGAAGGAAGTGTATATAAAGTAATGATTTGTTGATGTAGTAAATTGGTTCAATAATTTTGGAGTACCATTTTTTGAAATTACTTATTTTAATACACATTGTTTTATGAATCACATTGGGAGACAAATACCTGAACAAAAAGGAAAAAAAAAATCAGAGGAAAAAAAAAAAAGAAATGAACATAGGATGTGTTGGATTGCATGTAATCTCCATATTTCTTTTTCCGGGTGCATATGGCATTTTCTATTCAAAGACTTTTGGGATTTCCTTGAATCACTGAACTACTGAAAAGAACCAAGTTTTTAATAATTGATCATCACACATTCTTGCTTTTACTGTGCACAATATAATCCTGGTTCTCCTTCTTTCACACAGTATCAGTAATTTTTTATTATTAAAGATTTTTATTTTCAAAACCTATGCATGGAATATTTTTCAATATTAATCGTTGCAAAATTTTGTGTTTCAATTCCCCCCCTCCTTCCACCCTATTCTCTAGATGGTAAGCAATCCAATATATGTTAAACATGGTAAAGATATATGTTTAATCCAATATATGCATACATATTTATACAATTATCTTGTTGCAAAAGAAAAATCAAATTAAAAAGAAAAAAAAATGAGAAAAATGCAAGCAAACAACAACAAACACAGTGAAAATGTTATGTTGTGATCTACACTCATTACATATTCTCTTCCTGGGTGTAGATAGCTCTCTTCATCACAAGATCATTGAAATTGGCCTGAATCATTTCATTGCTGGAAAGAGTCACGTTGATCAGAATTATTCATCATATAATTTTGTTTTTGCTGTACGCAATGATTTCCTGATTCTGCTCATTTCACTTAGCATCAGTTCATGTAAATTTCTCCATACTTCTCTGAAATCATCCTGCTGATCATTTCTTAAAGAATAATAATATTCCATAACATTTCTATACTATAATTTATCAAGCCATTCTCTACCCGATGGACATCCACTCTGTTTCCAGTTTTTTGCCATTACTAAAAGAGCTGCCACAAACATTTTTGCACATGTGCATCCCTTTCCCTCTTTTAAGATTTCTTTAGGATAAAAGCCAAATGGAAACACTTCAGCATCAGTTCTTCCAAATCTTTCCTGAACTTTCTAAAATCAGTGTATTCATTATTTTTATAGAAAAATAATATTCCATTATCTTCACATACAATATTGTTCAGCCACTTCCCAATGGAGGGAAAAATGCTCATTTTCCAATTATTTGCTACCACAAAAAGGGCAGCTAGAAACATTTTTTTTGTTTTGTTTTGTTTTGTTTTTCACATGTCAAATAGTAGGTTATAATGGACAGAATATTGACAGCCTTCCTAGATTTGAATACTGGTTATACCATTTATCATTTGTGATTTTACCTCAGTTTACTTAAATTACTTAAACTTAAACTTTACTTACATTTCAGTTTCCTTGTTCATAAGATTAATATGGTTACACTGGAATATTTCTAAGATCTCTTGAAAATCTAGATTTCATGAGCATTGTTGTTTGAGGAATATCACTTCATGAGAACTCTTTATTTATTCTCTTTATTTATTTATTTATTACCTATCTATTCATTTATGTATTTATTTATTTATTTATTCTTTTTTTTTAGTTTCAAAATATATGCATAGATAATTTTCATCATTCACACTTACAAAACCTTGTTTTCCAATTTTCCCTCTTTTTTCTACCATCCACTTCCCTAAACAGGAAATAATCCAATGTATGTCAAACATGGGCATTTGTATACATTTTTCTAGAATTATCATGCTGCACAAAAAAAATCAGATGCAAAATGAAGAAAAAATAAAACAAAATAAAAAGCAAACAAGCAACAACAAAAAGTATAGGTCACTATGTTATGACCTACACTTAATTCCCACAGTGCTTTTTTTTCTGGAATGTAGGTTATTCTCTCCATCACAAATCTATTAGAATTGGCCTGAATCACTTCATTGTTGAAAAGAGCCTTTTCATCAGAATTCATCATCACATAGTCTTATTCTTTCCATGTGCAATGTTCTTTTGGTTTTACTCACTTTACTTAGCATCAAGTCATACAAGTCTATGCAGCTCTCTCTGAAATCATTTTGGTGACCATTTCTTATAGAATAATAATATTCAATAACATTCAGTCTTTCTCCAACTTTCACCACTGACTTTCCATTTTCTTTCCACTACAAAAAGGGCTGCCACAATAATTTTTACACATGTGGATCCCTTTCTTTCCCTTATAATCTCTTTGGGATACAAGCCAAGTATAAACACTGATGAATCAAAAGGTGTACACTGTTTGATAACCTTTTGGGCATAGATTCAAATTGCTCTGCAGAATGGTTGAATCAGTTCACAACTCTTCCAACAATGTATTAGTGTCCCAGTATTCTCACATTCTCTCCAACATTCTAAATTATCTTTTCCTGTCATCTTAGTCAATCTGAGAGATGTGACATGATACCTCAGAATTGTAATTTGCATTTCTCTAGTTAATAGTGATTTAGAGTATTTTTCATATAACTATAGATGGCCTTAATCTTGTCATCTAAAAATTGTCAACTCATATCCTTTGACTTCTTATCAATTGGGGAGTGTCCTGTATTCTTATAAATTTGAGAGAGTTCTCGATATATTTCAGAAATGAGACCTTTATCACAAATATTAGATATTAATTTTTTCCTGCTTTGTAGTTCTCCTTTAATCTTGTTTTTGTTTTGTTTTGTTTGAATAAAAATCCTTTAATTTAATGCTACAAAATTGTCCATTTTCCCTTTCTTATCATACGTTAATTCTTCTTTGACCATAAATTTCTCCATTTATCAAACATCTGATAGTTACATTATCTCTTGCTCTCCTATTTGCTTATGGTGTGAAATTTTATTATAATGTAATCTGTTCAGTTTTTTCTGGGGGTCTTTGAGAGCAGCTTTCATTTCAATTCAGTAATCACCACAAGGACAGCCAGGTGTTAAAGTCCAAATCCTTTATTGTCTCTTTCAATGTTCTATTTCCTTCACTTGGGGATTAGCTAGTTTTCTGGAGGCCTTCTGAAGTCTTGGTTTCAGTGGAGAAGCTAAGGAGGAGAGCCGGCCACCAAGGTGGTGTGAGATGAAATGAATGAATAGTCCAAGGGCTTGTACTTTGTCTTCTCTGGCCTCTGAATTTCTCTAAATCCAAAGGTTTTTGTTTCATCCTCCAGCCACCACAAAGATGGACTATGAAATGAATCTGTCTCAGGCTCCAAGAGCTTCTAGTGTGGTTATCTTCTCTGGCCTTGAGAGCTTCTCCTTTATGTTTCTCAGCCCCTGCTTATATGCTCCATACTGAGTATACACCAATCATTATATCACTAGGAAACCATTATTTATTGTAGGATTAAATAAGTGCTAAACTGAATTAAACCATTGTCTCCTTAGTTCCACTTAGTACCTTATTTCAAGTTCTGGCTGATAACATTTTATGACAAAACCATTTACCCATTTTGACCTTATTTTGATATGGGGTGCAAGATGTAGGTCAATGTCAAGTTTCTTACATATTATTTTCCAGTTTTCTTAGCAATTTTTATCAAATAGTAAGTTCTTACATCAAATGTTGGAGTTTTTTGTTTGTTTATTTGTTTTTTTTTTATTTTATTTTATCAAATACTAGAAAATTATGTGCCTTGAATATTGTGTCACACATACCTAACCTACTCCACTGATCCACCACTTTATTTCTTAGGCAGTACAAAATGGTTTTGATGAATACTGTTTTAGAATATTTCAAAGTCTGGTACACTAAGTTAACATATTTTCCATTTTTTCATTTATTCTCTTTTTTTAAAATAACTTTATTGACAGAATCAATGCCAGGGTAATTTTTTACATCATTACCCCTTACACTTACTTTTGTTCCAATTTTTCTCCTCCCTCCCTCCACCCAGTCCCCCAGATGGCAAGCAGTCCTTTACAAGTTGAATAGGTTACAGTATATCCTAGATACAATATATGTGTGCAGAACTGAACAGTTTTCTTGTTGCACAGGGAGAATTGGATTCAGAAGGTATAAATAACCTGGGAATAAAAACAAACATGCAAGCAGTTTATATTCATTTCCCAGTGTTCTTTCTTTGGGTGTAGCTGCTTCTGTCCATCCTTGATGAATTGAAACTGAATTAGCTCTCTTTATCGAAGAGATCCACTTCCATCAGAATACATCCTCAAACAGTATCATTGTTGAGGTATATAATAATCTCCTGGTTCTGCTCATTTCACTTAGCATCAGTTCATGTAAGTCTCACTAGTCCTCTTTGTATTCATCCTGCTGGTCATTCCTTACAGAACAATAATATTCCATAAGGTTCATATACCACAATTTACTCAACCATTCTCCAATTGATGGGCATCCATTCATTTTCCAGCTTCTAGCCACTACAAACAAGGTTGCCACAAACATTTTGGCACATACAAGTCCCTTCCCTTCTTTAGTATTTATTTGGGGTATAAGCCCAGTAGAAACACTGCTGGATCAAAGGGTATGCACAGTTTGATAACTTTTTGAACATAGTTCCAAATTGCTCTCCAGAATAGCTGGATGTGTTCACAATTCCAGCAACAACATATCAGTGTCCCTGTTTTCCCACATCCCCTCCAACATTTCGCATTATCTTTCCCTGTCACTCTAGCCAATCTGACAGGTGTGTAGTGGTATCTCAGAGTTGTCTTAATTTGCATTTCTCGATTAATAACGATTTGGAGCATATTTTCATATGTCTATAAATAGTTTCAAAGTGTATTCTGAAACCAACACTAGAATTCATAATGACCAAAAAAAAAAAAAAAAAAAAAACTAATTATTACATAAACATGAAAAGTTGAGTCAGAAGTGTGTCCAGGAGATAGGGAAAGTTACTGATAAGGACACATCTTCTTTTCATCCACCACTTAAATTTCAGGGTTCTTGAACAAGCTATGATCACTGTATCCTATCTCAGGTTGAGAGTTAAAAAGGAAGAGGTCAGAACTCTGCTAAAAGTATCAAAAATTTCAATGTAATTAGATTGTGAAGCAGTATAGTAGACCTATTGATTTATTTGTGGGCAAGAAGATGTTGGTTCAAGTACCACTTAGATATTTAAATTTAATTTAAATTTTTTTTTTTCAGTAAACCTTTCTGAGTCTCAATTTCTTTTTCTTAGAAATGAGGATAATAATGCCTACCTGTTTTGTGAGAAACAAATTGTAAAGAGCCAATATTGAATAAATCCATAAACAGGAAGAATCCAGTACAGGTATTATTTGAGCCCTGCTCTCTGTTAGGGTAAGTAATTCAAAGTACTTGCTCACCATCTCCCTAACAATGAAGTAAAAACATACTTGAGATAAATTTAAGATGATTTTCATGGAGAATGTAGGAGACAAGAACAAGGCATTTCAATTGTACTATTTTCCCTTTCACAATGAATTAAAGACATACTTGAAATCATCATGAGCAGCTAGATGTTTTCTTACTATCTCCTTACTCATATTGTTACCAACTCCTAGTTATGTAATGCCAGAAAAATTGAGCAAGATAGAGATTAGAGAGTATTTAGTAATTTATTTAATGGAGAGATTTACTGGGACCAAATGATGCATATTTGGTTCCAGGGCTGAACGAGACTATCATCTCAAGGACCCAGCCCTGAATATCAAATAACAAGGTTCTTTTATAGGGTAACAAGAACAATGACATAATGGGGGAGGTACTTGGATGGGGATGACTTAATCAGGGGAGGCACCTAGGATGACATAATGGGAGGTACTGCAGAGGCTCCTGATATTCTAATGATGTCTAAAATGCATAAAGACCTTTATCCCATTAAACATTAAGAGGGAATAAGTATAGCTTAAAGTCTAAGATATAAGACCTTTGTCCTATCAAATATTAAAAGGGAATGGTTATAACCTGAGCAGAGTAACTAAATAGGACAATTAGGGAAACTGGCTCAGGATATTAAAAGGGAATTATGGCACAAGACCAGGAGGTAGCTAGTGTTAATGAAACACTAGCTTAAAAAATATATAATTTTCAGATTAATAAATGGAGATTGCAAAGCGTATCTTCCAAATGGCCTTGGATATTAATTTCAGATTCATACTCTTAGCATTCACTGGAATTGGACTCTGGCAACAAATACATTGTTGAAAATAAAATGTTTTGTCAACTTTTACAATACATGCAAATGTTAGTTGTAATTTAGCTTATTTTGCTTATATGGATTTATCAAAACCCTGAAATTAGCATTCTATTGATATATCTGACTTTCTTCTAAATAAACATACATTAAATTAGTTCTTCCATATTCATTTTGGCAGATAGATGGCACCATAAAGTGATAGGTCTGGAGCTTTCGTCACTAGGCAAGTTATTAATCCTATTTGCAGAGATATTCTATATACCTAAACAAAATTAGAGGAAGAATGTACATGAAGAAGCACTTTACTTGTCTAGTTTATAGTATATATTCCTATAGTTATAGTAGAGGAGTATGGCAAAATTCTGATTGATAGAATAAAGTACTGTAATAGTGTGTTTATCTTTTAGAAGCTAAATAAATATGAAACTCTTCATTCAATCCAATATTTGGAATAAATACCTTTGAGAGGTAAAACATAAAGTAAATTCTGTTTCAAATCCTTAATAAATGGTATACATTCTTTTTTAATTAAAGCTTTTTATTGTCTATCTATCTATCTATATCTATCTATCTATCTATCTATCTATCTATCTATCTATATATATATATCTACATATCTATATCTATATATGCTTATATATAGATATAGATATATGAATAATTTCCAAAATTTACCACTATAAAATCAAATGTTCCAAATTTTCTCCCTTATTTCCACATGTCCCTTTCCCAGAGGGCAAGCAATCCAATAAATGTTAAATATGTATAATTCTTCTATACCTAATTTCACAACTATCATGCTAAAAAAGAAAAAATTTGACCAAAAAGAAAAAAAGTGAGAAAGGAAACAAAATGCAAGCAAACAACAACAAAAAGAATGAAAACACTTTGCCATGATCCACACTCAGTTCCCCACAATCCTCTCTCTGGGTGCAGATGGTTCTCTTCATCACAAAATTTCAGAAAAAGTCCATTTCATTTAGGTGGAGGGGAAAAGGCAGAAGAATTAGTCAAACTCAGAGTCAGTACAGGAAGCCAGGGAAGTATGGCATCTACCTGATGAGGAATTTACTGGGAGGCTCTTAATCAAAATACAGCAACATTAGCTACTTTGTCCTGGTTACAAGCCAGTGAATCAGCAGATTTACTGTGATCTAACACAAAAACAAAAGGCAAATAGTGAGCTTCTGAACTCCAGAATAACATGGAATCTGGCTGCTATCACCCAGTACTGGAAGTCAGTCATCATCAGCACTGGCCCAGGGCAGCAAAAAGCTGCTGTCACCTTTAGAGGAAGCTTGAGACAATTTCTTTTTTGCTCTAAGAGAAGACCTTAACCTTTTTTTAAAAATGATCAAAAAAGCAATAAGTGATATATTTTCTTTTTAAAAAAAATTCCTCCTGGACTTCTGGCCAAGATGGCAGAGAGGAGGCCTACAACTGCCTAAGCTCCGTGTTTTCTCCCAGAATTCATTTCATGACAAGCCTCTGAATTAATTCTTGACAAAAAAAAAAAAAAAAAAAAAACACACAAATAGTTACCAAGAGAAGACATCCTTGAAATTCACCAGGAAAGGTTGGTTTTTGCTTAAGGGTGGGGAAGGTATTAAATTGGTGCAGGCTGAGGGCAGGCAGCAGCAGCAAGAGCCTGGCAGGAAGCTCACAGCCAAGAAAAAAAAATTCTCTAAAGAAATCAACTCCTTAAATAACAGAATTAACCAGATGGAAAACAAAATATACTATATAAAATATACAAAAGCTATATACAAAAGCTAACTGAAGAAAATCATACATTAAAAACTAGAACAGAGCAAATGGAAGCTAATGACTTTGTGATACAGCAAGAATCAGTCAAATAGAAAGGATAAAAACAAAGTAAGAACATATAAAATATATCATTGGCAAAATAGCCAATCTGGAAAATAGATGCAGAAGAGACAACTTAAAAATCATTGGCCTACCTGAAGGCCATGACTAAAAAAAGAGTTTGTATACCATACTACAAGAGATCATTAAGGAAAACTGGCCAATATTCTAGAAACAGAGGGAAAAATACTTATTGAACATAATCCATTTTATCACCTTTAGAAAGAAACCCCACAAGGGAAATGCCAAAGAACATTGTTGTAAAACTCTAAAGCTACAGTCTCAAGGAAAAAAACACTGAAATATGCCAGATCAAAACAATTCAAATGTCAAGGAGCAACAGTCAGGAATACCCAAGATCTGGCAGTTTCTACAATAAAGGATTGGATGGCCTGAAATACCTTATTTTGGAAGGTAAAGGACCTGGGATTCAACCAAGAATTAAGTACTCAGCAGTATTCAGCATTATCTCTCAGGGGAGGAGATTGAATTCAATGAATTTAGGGACTTTCAAACATTTTTATTGGAAAAAAAAAACAGAACTAAAAAGAAAAGTTAATTACTTATTGGAAAGAATCCATTTTTGTGAAAAAAAAAACTCTGATGTCATGACATCAAAGAAAAAGATATTAATGGATGAGAAAAGTCTGTACTAGAAAAAGGAAAGGGGAGGTATAATGGCAAATTAGTTCACATGAAGAGATACAAAAGAACTATTACAACTGGGGGTAAGAAGTCGGGGGAAGAGCATTTTCTGAAGCTTGATTTCATCAGTTTTGGCTCTAAGAGGGTACAACTTAATCATTCAGTTTGGCACAAAAATTCATCTAACACTATAAAGGAATAGGAGAAGAAAGATGAAAAGAAAATAAAGGGACAGAATAAAAGAGAGGGCAGAAACACTAGAGGAAAAGGTAAGAGAAGGAAGGGGTGATAGAAAGTAAGGTATGGGCCGAGTGGGTTAGAAAACATTACTTAGAGAAGGGGAGAAGTGATAGAAAATAAAATAGTTTGTGGAATGGGAAAAACAAATAAACAAACAATTAAAGCCAGGGTAGAAGGGGAGCTTTCTCCAGAAGATTTTAAGCCATTTACAGCAACAAATTGACAGCAAAACTGTTCTAGTAGTAGACCTCATTTTTCCCCTCTCAGAATAAGCAAATATAATCACAAAATAAACAAGAAAGAAACGAGGGAAGATAAGATCCTAGAAAACTTATATGTGATAGAGTGTTGGAGAAAATTGAATAAGGACAGAAAGGAGTATCTTTTTTTCATGGCAATACAGAGCACCTACACAATACTGGCCATATATTAGGGCATAAAAACCTCAAAATCAAATACAGAAAGGAAGAAATAGAAGTGTTTCCTTTTCAAATCTCAATGCAATAAAAATTATATTCAATAAAGTGACAGGAAAAGATTAACCAAAAAACAATTGGAAATAATGTACTTCTAAAGAATGAGTGGATCAAACAACAAATCACAGAAAACAATCCATAATTTGATTCAAAAGAAGGACAATGAGACAACAGACCAAAACTTATGCAGCTAAAGCAGTTCTTAGTAGAAATGTTATATGTCTGAATAATTACATGAATAATATAGAGAAAAAAGAGATCAATGAATTAAGGCATGAAACTAAAAAGTCTAGAAAAAAGAACAACTAAAAGCCCCGTTGCCCCCATTAAAGACCAGATTAGAAATTCTGAAACTCAAAGGAGAGATTAATAAAATGGAAATTAAGAAACCCATTGAACTAATAAATGAAACCAAGAGTTGATTTTATGGGGGGAAAAATAGGTAAGCCTTTGGTAAATTTGATCCAAAAAAAGGAAAGAAAAAAAAATCACCAGTATTGAAAACTAAAAGGATGAAAAACTAAAAGGATGAACCAATTAAAATGAAATTAAAGCAATAATTAATTAAGAGTTATTTTGCCCAATTCTGTGGCAGCAAGTCTGACAATCTAACTTAAATGAATGAAAACTGAATGATTACAGGTCAACAGAAAAGGAAATAGATTACTTAAAAAGTCCCATTTTAGTTGAACAAGTCATTAAGCAACTATCTGAGGAAAAAAATCTCCAGAGCCAGATGAATTCAGAAGTGAATTCTATCAAACATTTGAAAAACAATAATTCCAATACTATGTAATGTATTTGGAAAAATAGGTAAAGAAGGAGTACTGCCACATTCCTTCTATGATACATGTATGGCAATGATACCTAAACCAGGAAGAATTAAAACAGAAAAAGAAAATTACAGAACAATCTCCCTAAGAATATTGAGGCAAAAAAATTAAATTAAATATTACCAAAGATATTACAGCAATTTATCAGTAAGTTAATACACTATGACCAAGTAGTGTTTATACCAGGAATGCAGGGCTGGTTCAATATCAGGCGTCTCTGAAATCATCCTGCTGATTGTTTCTTATTAACAATAATATTCCATAACATTCATATACCATAATTTGTTCAACCATTCTCCAATTTATGGCATCCACTCAGTTTCCAGTTACTTAGCACTAGAAAAAGGACTGCCACAAATATTTTTGCACTTGTGGGTTCCTTTTCCTCCTTTATGATCTCTTTGGGATACAAGCCCAGTAGAAACCCTGCTAGATTCATGCATTTTGATAGCCTTTTGCACACTGTTCTAGATTGCTCTCCAGAATAGATGAATCAGTTCATTCAACAATATTTTATTGTCCCACTTCTCCCACATTGCCTCCAATATTCCTCAGTATCTTTTTCTGTCACTTAAGCCAATCTGAGAGTTGTATAGTGGTATCTCAAAGTTGTTTTCATTTGCATTTCTCTGATCAATAGTAACTTAAAGTATTTTTATATGATTTTTAGTTTCTTCTTCTGAAAATTTTCTTTCATATATTTTGACCATTTATTAAATGGAGAATGGTTTATATTTTTATAAATTTGATTCAATTCTCTATATAGAAAGGAAGTCTTTATCAGAAACCTTGAATGTAATTTTTTTTTTCTAAACTTATTGCTGCCCTTCTAATCCTGTCTGCATTGGTTTGGCATGTACAAAAGCTTTTTATATTAATATAAACAAAATTATGCATTTTGCATTTCATAATTCACTCCAGTTCTTTGGCCACAAATTCCTTCCTTCTCTAAGATCTGAGAGGTAGACTATCCTTTGTTCTTATATGCCTAAAGTATCACTTCTAATGTTTAAATCATGAATGTATTTTGAAATTATTTTGGAATAGGTTGTTAGGTGTGGGACAATGCCTTATTTCTGCCATATTAATTTCCAATTTTCCCAGTAACTTTTGTCAAATAATGAGTTCTTATCCTAGAATCTGTGGTCTCTGGGTTTATCCTTAATGGTCATTGATGGTTATGTCTTGGAAATCTAATCTATTCCACTGATTATTTTCTCTATTTCTTAGCCAGTGCCAAATGGTTTTGATAACCACTGCATTATAATATATTTTAAATCTGGTACATGTAGATCACCTGCATTTGAAATTTTTCCCTTAATTCCCTTTAAAGTTGACCTTTTGTTGTTCCAGATTAAGTTTGTTATTTTTTCTAGCTCTATAAAATTGGGAGTTTGATTGATTTGACACTGAATAAGTACATTAATTTAAGTAGAATTGTCATTTTTATTACATAAGTTCAACCTGCCCATGAACATTTGATATTCTTTCGATTGATTAGATATGACTTTATTTCTATGTAAAGTGTTTTATAATCATGTTTATATGTTTCCTAACTTTGCCTTGGCAAGTATAATATCAAATATTTTATATTATCTACAGTTATTTTAAATGAAATTTCTCTTTTTTTCTCTTGCTGCTGGACTTTGTGGCAATATGTAGAAATGCTGAAGATTTGTGAGGATTTATTTTGTATCCTGCAACTGTGCTTAACTTGTGAATTGTTTCTAGTAGTTTTTTTTTTTTAGTTGATTCTGTGCAATTCTCTTAGTTTAGCATCATATAATCTGCAAAGAGTGATAATGTGGCTTCCCCATTACATACGCTTGTTCCCTTTATTTCTATTTCTTCTAGTATTGCTAAAGCTAATATTTCTAATACAATATTGAATAGCAATGGTGATGGAGGAAACTTTGTTTCGCCCCTGGTTGTTATTGGGAATGTCTATCCCCACTACATATTATGCTTGCTGATGGTTTTAAATAGTTGCTATTGATAGTTTTAAAGAAAACTCCATTATTTTCTATACCCTACATTGTTTTTAATAGGAATGGGTGCTGGGTTTTGTCAAAAGTTGCTTTTTTTGTTTTGTTTTTTTTTGCATCTATTGAGACAATCATATGATTTCTGTTAGTTTGGTTATTGTTATAGTCAATTATGCTAATAGTTTCCCTAATTTTAAAACAGCCTTATTATTCCTGGTATAAATCTTACTTGGTCATGGTATATTATCCTGGGGATATCTTGCTATAACCAGTTTGCTAATATTTTATTTAAGATTTATGCATCAATATTCCTAATAAAATTGGCCTATATTTTCTTTCTGTTTTGACCTTACTTGTTTAGGTATCAGCCAAATGTCTCTGTCAAAAAAAAAAAATGGTAGGATTCTTTCTTTCTTTATTTTTCCAAATAGTTTACATAGTATTAGAATTAATTGTTCTTTAAATATTTCACAGAATTCACATGTAAATTCTTCTGGCCTGGAGATTTTTTTTTCCTTTAGGGTGTTGATTAATAGCTTGTTTAATTTCTTCTTTCTAAAACAGTACTATTTAAGTAATATATTTTCTCCTTTGCTCATCTGGACAACCTATACTTTTGTAAACATATACTTATTCACACATTTTACCTAGATTATTGGATTTATAAATATACAGTTCAGTAAATTAGTTCTTAATTATTGCTCCAATATCCTCTTCAAGTTCACTCTTTTCATTTTTGATATTAACAATTTGATTTTTCTGTTGTTTTTCTAATCAAATTAACTAAAAAAAAAAGATTCCTTTCTATTGCCATTCAATTTTCTTCCTAGGTTTAACAAATATTTTTTTCTGCAATTCTATTTACTTCTTACCTTCTTTCTCGTTTATTTTGTAGTTTGATTTATCTAGTTCTTATAGAGCAATGTTGAGATCCCCAGCTAGGATAGTCTTGCTATGCAGTTTTTCCTGCATCTCCCTTAATTTCTCCTCTAGCAACTTGGATGTCATATCAGTTGGTACATACTTGTTGAATATTGACATTTCTTCCTTATGTATGGTACCTTTTAGTAAAGTATATTTTCCTTCTTTATCTCTTTAGTTTGTTGTATTTTTGTTTTTGCTTGATCTGTTATCAGAATTGCTATCCCTGCTTTTATTATTATTATTATTATTTTAGCTGAAGCATAATAGATTTTGGTCAGGTTTTTATATTTTCTCTTTATTTATCACTCTGATTTAAATATATTTTTAATAAACAATATATTATAGGATTCTGACTTTTAATCCAGTCTGCTAACCATTTCTATTTTATGAGGGAATTCATCCCTTTCACATTGACAGTTAAAATTACTAACTGTATTTCCTGCCATCTGATTTTTCCCAAATTATACTTTTCTCTTTCCTTTTTCCCTTTCCTTCTTTCTCAAGATTTTGCTTCCAAACATCATGTCCCTCAAATAGCCCTTTTATTTTACAGTACCTTCCCTCTTTCTAATTCCTTTCCCTTTCTACTTCTGTTCTTTCTTCCTTTAGCCTAGATTTTACTTTTCCCTTTCCTCTCCTATTTCCCTATAGGGTGATACAAAGTTCTCTATCATAGTAAATATATTTCATATTGTCTCTTTGAGCCAATTCTGATCTGATGAGTTGAAAGTTCATGCAATATTCATTCCCACCCCTTTCCCCCCTCAATTCCAATAGGTCTTTTTTGCCTATTTATGAGATATAATTTCATCCATTTTACTACCTCCCTTTCCTCTTCTAATACAATTTTTTTTACACCTAGTTACTTTTTTATAGCATCACAATAAAGTCATATTATACCTACATACTGTAAGTATAATCCTAACAGAAATAAAATTCTCAAGAGTTAAACTTATCATCTTCCCATATATTGGAAGGTACATTTTAATGGTTTTTGAGTTCTGTATTGAAGAGCAAATTTTCAGTTCAACTCTTGTCTTTTCATCAGAAGTGAAAGGAATTCAGTTATTTCACTTAATGTCCATTTTTTCCCCTGAAAAATAATGTTTAATTTTGTTGGGTAGTTGATTCTTGGCAGCAACCCAATGTCTTTGCCCTTCAAAATATCATATTTCCAGCCTTTCCATCATTTATAGCAAAAACTGCTAGGTCCTGGGTAATCCTGATTTTAGCTGCATCAATCTTTAATTGTTTCTTTTGGGCTATTTGCAATATTTTCTCTTTGATCTGATAATTCTGAAATTTAGCTATGATATTCCGTGGAATTTTCATTTTGGAATCTCAGAAGGGAACCAGTAAATTCTTTCCATGGCTATTTAACCCTCTGGTTCTAGGACATCTAGGCAGTTTTCCTTGATGAGTTCTGAAAAAATGTTGTCTAGTCTCTTTTTTCTTCATGGCTTTCAAGTAGTGAAAAATTCTTAGATTTTCTCTCCTGGATCTACTTTCCAGGTCAGATTTTCCATTTATGTATTTTACATTTTATTCATTTTTTTTTCATTTTTAACTAATTCTTGATGTGTCATTGTCATTTACTTACCTTTGTCCAATTCTAAGTTTTGAGTAAATTATTTTCTTCAGTTTGCCTTTGTAACTCCTTTTACATTTGACCAACTGAACTTTTAAATTAGTTATTATGTTCATTGGATTTTTTTTCCATTTCAGAAATTCTATTTTTCATCTTGTCAAATATATTTTGTAAAAAGATATATGTTTTTTTCTACTTTACTAAAACTATATTAAAGAGTTTTATTTAGATAATTTATGTTTTGTTTCCTGAACTTTCTTGCCAAGTTTTCATTCCCTTTCCCCATTTTTCTTCTAATTTTCCTTTGAGTTGCCTTTTGAATTCTTCCAAGAGAGCAGTGTGAGATGAACATCAACTCATCTCACCCCGTGTGTCTTCATCTGGAGATAATTTGCCTATAATATTCTCAGGTTTTGAGATCTGTTCTTCCCTGTCTCCAAAAAAACCTATCTATATTTAGAGTTCTTTTTGATTTCTTACTTATTTTTTATTGAAGCTTTTTATTTTAAAAACATATTCAAGGATAAATTTTTAGCATTCATTCTTACAAAATCTTGTGTTCCAATTTTTCCCTCTTTCCCACTACCTCCTCCCCTAGAAGGCAAGTAATGCAATATATGTTAAGTGGCAAAATATATATATATATAATTGAAACTAGGCAACCATATTTATACAATTATCTTGATGTACAAGGAAAATCCAATCCAAAAGGAAGAAAAATGAGAAAGAATACAAAATTCAACCAAACAACAACAAAAAAGTGAAAATGCTATGTTGTGATTGACGTTCAATATTCACAGTCCGCTCTCTGTGTATAGATGATTCTCATCATCACAAGACCGTTAGCACTGGCCATCATCTCACTGTTGATAAGAGCCATATCCATCAAAATTGATCATTGTATAACTTTGCTGTTTCCATGTATAATAATGTCCTTGTTCTGTTCATTTCACTTAGTATAAGTTCATGCAAATCTCTCCAGGCCTCTCTAAAGTTCTGCTGATGATTTCTTATATATTCTATAACATTCATATATCATAACTTATATAGCCATGCTCCAACTGACAGGCATGTATTCAGTTTCCAATTTCTTGCCACTACAAAAAGGGCTGCCACAAACATTTTTGCACATGTGAGTGTCTTTCCTTCCTTTAACATCTTTTTGGGAACACTGATGGATCAAAGGATATGCACAGTTTGATAGCCCTTTGAGTGTAGTTCCAAATTGCTCTCCAGAATAGTTAGATCCATTCACAATTTCATCAAAAATGTATTAATGTCCCAGTTTTCCCACATCCCTTCTAACATTCATCACTATCTTTTCCTGTCATTTTAGCCAATCTGAGAGGTACATAGTGATATCTCAGAGTTGTCTTAATTTAATTTCTCTCATCAATAGTGACGTAGAGTAACTTTTCATATGACTAGAAATAGTTTCAATTTCTTCATCTGAGAATTGTCTATTCATAATAGTTGACAGTTTATTAATTGGAGATTGGCTTGAAATCTTAAAAATTTGAGTCAGTTATATATTTTAGAAATGATCCCTTTATCGTTTTGCTCATGTTTAAAAGTTGAAGTCTGCTCTTAGGGAAAAGGAGAGATTATCTCAACCTTCCTCTACAAATACAGATGCTTCTCACTACCCTGGAGTTGGTACTTTTAGCTTCCTTTATTTGATTGGTGAGCATGTCTAAATTCCATTTAATTTTGTGGTTCAGTGGCTAATTATTTACTTTTGGTAGTTGTATTCTAAGTCTCATAGTTAGTCCACTGATCCACTGACTTCTGAACCTAGACAAATTAGCCAAAATTGCTGTATTTTGTCTAAGAGCCCTAGGTATATTCCCTGATGCATGGACACTAGATCTCTTGGTTCCTATGCTGCATCTGTGCTCAGTCACCTCCCTTTTATCCTTGCCCAATTTTACCAGACCTTTCCTAAAATTCTTCCAAAATATCTTTTGCTGGAAATTTGTTAGACTCCAAATATTTGTGAGTTCTGTCACTTCAAAACAACTTCAGAGACTTGATCTGGGGTTCATTTGAGGGAATTCAGGAAGACCTCAGAAAAGACCTGTGTACTCCTTGTCATTTTGGCTCTACCCCTCTTATTTTTGTTTTATTTCAATAACATTTCCATTTTCTCTACACCTCATCGATTCCCATTTTTTCCCATTTCTAGGAAATATTTTTCATTATCATTCCCTGTTGTTTCCCCCAGAAATTTCTATTCTCTTATTTTTTTTAATTTCTTTCATTGGAGTTTCACTATCCATAGAATTTTCTTTGTATTTTCAAAATATTTGTGCTTGATTCTTCTAAACTATCTTGAAGTTATTTGAAAAAAAATTGCAACACTTCCTTTTTTTGACATTAAAGGCTTTAATCTAATACTATGATTTAATCAAAGTGAGAAATCTCTTCATAAGCATTGTCTTTTGGAAAAGCATTTTTTTTTTTGGTCAGTAAACCTGTGTTCTAATCCTGCTACTTACCCAACATTTTTACATTGCCTTGGATAAATGACCTAATATTATTGCTTATTTTTCTTATCTCTAAAAGAAAAATGAATTATTTACTTCTGAAATGGAGAATAAACATAATTTTAGAAAAAAAAAACTTTTGTTATAAGATTTGAACTTATGTCTTATGACTCAGAATTCATTGCTTTTTTTTTCATTTTGGCACATCATTTTTTTTTTTAATTCTATGATGGGACATTATAGAAGTTGAAGTGCTGGACAGACAGATTTTAGTAATGATGAAAAATTATTTTAATTATTATGTTTAAGTGCATTCCATAAACAAAGGTCATATCTTTCAGACTAAGAACTTTTTTTTACAAAATTTTGAATGTAGCATTTTAGACTATCTTATCTATATAATATAAATTACAGAAGTATCTATTGATATACCATCAAAAAGCCAAATTAAAATGTGGTAATACATAAAATAAACCATAGAAGCTCAGTAAATATATCTTTAGTGAATGCTATGGTAAAAACTAAAGTTCTTTAAGATATACTAACTTGGACTCATAGAAACTTTTAAAAATCTAGACCATTTCAAAATTATTATGGGAATAGCTAGCTGGCTCTTACCCAGAACAAGCAATTTGAAAATAACCTTATTAAACACTAAAAAAAGCTTTTAATATTTAAATCTACTCACATATTACATTAATATTTGTCTTCTTTAATGTGATGTGAACAGTACTAATGTGATTAAACATATCCATCATAATAGCACGATACCAAACAAAAAACAAACTCCTAATAATAGTTTTGACAGAAACAGCATTAGGAAAGAATATGACAAATGTGAAAGGAAAATATACATGTGATATGATAGGATTTTTCACTTTTTTCCCCTATAACTTTCACATATCATTTTTCTATTTCCTCAAGGAAACAATAGATGCCATCCAGAAGATATGTTTAAAATCAGAAGTTGATATTCAGCTCTTGATGATTATCCTTCACTAATAAATTTAACCTTTTTTAGAATTAGCCATCTCAATATTACCTTAATTTATCACCCAGATTTTATTCACTAAGGGTCCTCATGCTTATATGTCATTGTTGCTGTTTATTAATTTCAGTCTTATCTGACTTTCCATGACCCATTTGAAATTTTCCTGGAAAATGTACTGCAGTGCTTTGTCATTTTTTTCTTCAGCTCATCATTATACTGATGAAGAATAGAGTCACAAGAGTTAATTGCCTTATCAGGTTCACACAGCCAATAAGTGTTTGAGGTCAGGTTTGCACTTGGGTCCTACTAATTCTAATGTTATGTTCTACTCACTGTGCCATCTATCTCCTATTTTTAAAGATAATGATACTTTGATCAGATCACATAGTGTTTTTGTTTTTGTTTTTGTTTTTTTTTAGCTAAGAAATATTTGAAATGGCATGAATGATTCATGAAATTTGACTTTTTTGAGTATGTACATAAAGATAGATATGTTAGTAAATATTTATTAAATGGATAATATGTGCACTGTGCTAAATGATGGGGACATAAAGGTAAAATATAAGCCTTGTCATTAAGTAGCTAATTTAAAAGAGAAGAAAACACAACAAATACACACACAGGCATGCATGCGCGCACACACACAGACTATATATATATATATATATATATATATATATATATATATATATATATATATATATATGGAATCAATGGAAATTACCAAGTGTGGGAGGGCACTTAGATTCAAATGAAATTGGGGAAGATTTTCTTGAGAGAGGAGTATTTTAGTTAAGGCAGTGATGGGCAAGGAGAAACTACTTTGAATGGATGATAACCAGGGAAAATTCAAGCTATGGATCCTTTCACAGAATAATGCTGTTAAACACACAAAATAAAATACATGGGGTCACAAAGTATGTCAATTATATTGATATAGTTATCAAATTATATGTTTTTAAAAAGAAACAGACCCACAAACCTCTAATTAATATATAAAATATTAATATAGAAGAAAAAAGTGGAAAGGGAATTAATACAAAAAATCATTCAAATAATAATTTCTCTTAGAGTGGACCAAATATATGATATATGTACATGCACACATGTACTAAGTGTGATGTGTGTGTGTATGTATATATGTATATATATAGAAAAGAAATAGAGGAAGAGTGACAGAAAATGAGACAGAGAGAGACAGATCGAATATGGTCCATTATAACTTTCAGAAAATTCATAATTTGGGTAAGTTTTCCCATGACTCAAATATTTTGAAATATTTATATTAAATAATATTTAAAATATCAAAGATCTGAACAATTTTTATTAACTATAAATGTACATATAGACAAATGGATAAATAGATTTTTATTTCATATGCATATGCATATATGTATATTCATGTATGTACATTTTCTCTGATTGCATGAACTTATTCTAATAGGGTAGTTGAGTGGTACATTGAACAGTGTACCAAGCCTTAATTTAGGAAGACTCATTTACTTTATATATCTAGCCTCAGATATCAACTAACTTTTTGACCCTGAGCAAATCACTTAACAGTCTCCACTTCATTTTCTCACCAATAAAATGAGCTGGAGAAGGAAATAAGAAACTACTATAGTAATTTTGCCAAGAAAAAAAAAAAAAAAAAACATACTTACAGGGTGTCACAATGAATTAGGCATGGCTAAAATAACTGAAGGATAACAATTCCAGTAAAAGAAGGAGAGAAACCACATAGTTTTATTCCTCAGTGAAACAACTGGTAGCAACTCAGTTTTATATAGTAGTTTGCCTTCTTTACAAAACTTATATCAGGGAGCTAGGAAAAATGATCAATATTGTATTCTCTTTTTAGACAGGAAATCTGAGATTCTGATCTTTCTGCAGTATTCTATGGGGGAAAAAAAACATACTTTAGTTTAATTTTATTTTCCAAGATAGTAATCATTTTTAACACTGTAGCCAGGTGTGCAATACTTTTTAATTGTATGATAGATATAGTCGACTTATGATCATAACTTGTACTTCCTAAATAAACTCTATTAAAACAGGTATTTAAATCAGGCATATATTGCAAGTATTTTATTAGCTTTATTTTTTTGGAGTGTATAATTCTACTCATTAAAAAGTAAGTGATTAAATTAACAAAGTCTATGATCTCTTTCATTAGAAGGAAATAATGAAGATTGAAAATAGGAATAGAAGTGGGGCCAAGATGGAGGAGAGGACACATGTGCTTTTCTAAGCTTTCCTACTTCCCTCACACTATTTATGAAAGTCAGCCTCTGAATTAATGCTTGACTATTAGAATCTATGAATATTGGGAGTGCAGCACATTATCAACAGAAGATAATCTCAAAGTTTGCTAGAAAAGGTCTGTTTTTGCATGTGTTGGGGATGAACAGGGCTAGGAAGATAGGCAGTGAGAGCACAGAGACAGCTCACAATGAGCAGACCAGATGGGGGTGGGGCGTGGTCTTCACTGGTGGAAAATCTGTGGAGAAAACCTTACCACAGTGTTGCCTACTCTGCCTTGGCAGCAAGCCAGTAGATTAGAAGAGAAGCTATAAACACAGAGGGCAAAGACTATACTCCCAAAACGCTAGAGTCTCTTGGGACCTGGTCACAACCATCCAGCACCAGGAGGGCTCAGCACAATCTCAGCAGGCAACCACTAATCCCAGCACAGCCATTGCGGTCCCACTGCTGTTCAACTGCCACTTCCTGTTGTCTGTAGAGACAGCTTGGAAATACTTCATAAGCAGACTTCAGTGTTTTTTGTTTTTAAAATAAGTAAAAAGGCAAAATGGACTCTAACTATAGATAGCTTCTATACTTAAAGAGAGCAGATTTCAAATCCTGAGGAGACTAAAAACAGCTTGTCGGCTAGCTTTGGCAATAAAAGTTGAGAAAGAAATTAAAAGAATTAGAGTAGGCAATGAAGAAACCAAATTACCACTCTTTGCTGATGATATGATGGCATACTTAGAGAACCCCAGAGATTCTACTAAAATGTTATTACAAATAATCCACACCTTTAGCAAAGTTTCAGGATACAAAATAAACCCACATAAGTCATCAGCACTTTTATATATCACTAAAAAAAATTCAACCGTCAGAGTTACAAAATGAAATCCCATTTAAAGTAACTACTGATAGTGTAAAATACTTAAGAATCTATCTGCCAAGAGAAAACAGAAACTATATGACCAAAACTACAAAGCACTTTCTACACAAATTAAGTCTGATCTAACCAATTGTAAAAATATTAAATGCTCTTGGATAGGGCAAGCAAATATAATAAAGATGACAATACTACCTAAACTAATCTATTTGTTTAGTGCTATGCCAATCAGACTCCCAAAAAAATATTCTAATGACCTAGAAAAAATAACAACAAAGTTTATATGGAAAAACAAAAGGTCAAGAATTTCAAGGGAATTAATGAAAAAAAAAAAAAAAAAAAAGATCAAATGAAGGTTGCCTCGCTGTACCAGATCTAAAATTATATTATAAAGCAGCAGTTACCAAAACCATTTGATGATGGCTAAGAAATAGATTAGTTGATCAGTGGAATAGGTTAGGTTCAAAGGACAAAACAGTCAATAACCTTAATACTCAAGTGTTTGACAAACCCAAAGACCCCAGCTTTTGGGATAAGAACTCACTGTTTGACAAAAATTGAAAATTGGAAACTACTATGGCAGAAACTAGGCATCGACCCACACTTAACACTGTACACCAAGATAAGGTCAAAATGGGTTCATGACCTAGGCATAAAGAATGTGATTATAAATAAAATAGAGGAACACAGGATAGCTTACCTCTCAGACCTGTGGAAGAGGAATTTATGACCAAAGAAGAACTAGAAATCATTACTGATCACTAAATAGAAATTTTTGATTATATCAAATTGAAAAGTTTTTGTACAAACAAAACTAATGCAGACAAGATTAGAAGGCAATCAATAAATTGGGAAAACATTTTTATAATCAAAGGTTCTGATAAAGGCTTCATTTCCAAAATATATAGAGAATTGACTCTAATTCATAAGAAATCAAGCCATTCTCCAATTGATAAATGGTCAAAGGATATGAACAGACAATTCTCAGATGAAGAAATTGAAACTATTTCTAACCATATGAAAAGATGCTCCAAGTCATTATTAATCAGAGAAATGCAAATTAAGACAACTCTGAGATACCACTACACACCTGTCAGACTGGTTAGAATGACAGGGAAAGATAATGGGGAATGTTGGAGGGGATATGGGAAAACAGGGACATTAATACAAAATTGGTGGAATTGTGAATACATCCAACCATTCTGGAGAGCAATTAAGAAAAGGAGAGGGACTCTAAGGAGGAGAGAGGGATCCTAAAGAGGTAGGGTTATGTGAGCCAAGTGGTGTTCATAAGTTTAATACTGGGGAGGAGTTTAAGGGGGAAAGGAAAGAGAAAAGAATAATCTGGAGTTAACAAGATGGCATGAAATATAGAATTAGTAATTTAACTATAAATGTGAATAGGGTAAACTGCATAAAGCAGAGGCACATAGAAGATTGGATTAAAACCAGAATATAAGGGTTTACATTCCCAAATATTTTAATAAATAAGCAAATATATGTGTCCTTATACATGCAAACATGCACATACACATAAATATATATACGCACACATACCTGTTTATGTGTATGGTCATATGTATGCATATTTACATATAAATGTAGCATAGAATTAAAATGAAGAAATATAAATATAGTAAAAGTAGTTAAATTCAAAATAGTTGAGCATTAGTTGTTGGGGTGATCAGAACAGACTTCATGTAGAGAGTAAAGATGATGATGTATTTTAAAGTAAAAGAGATTTGCTGAGGCATGGGTAATGAGAGGATATATTCTATGTAGATGAACATGTGATGAACAATGAACAGGATTAGATTATGATCTAATGTAATTAGAAATGTAATGTTGTACCTTAAGAGCAAAGAAAATGCCAGTCTGGAAGCATCAAAGAGGGACAAGAAATGTCAACCCCGCTCAGAACTATAAATTGGGCTTAATTTACACAGCACTTTAAAATAAATAAATGTCAAAATTTATAGTTTATCCTGGAAGAAACAGGCAAGTAATGGATTTGATCAAATCAGGCAGCTATATGGTATGATATCTGCTTAAGGAAAATTGAACCCCATTATTAATTATAGACCAGAGTGGTAAGAGCCTTATGCAAGCATAACTATTTTGAGATTGATAGAATAATTTAGTTGAGAAATGATGAAAATCTAAAGTAAAGTGGTTATATGAAGAGAGTGAAGAGTTTAGGTGAAAGAGATTCTATAGATGTATAAATGACAAGTTTTGCAGTGGATTACATATTTTGTATGAAGGCAAATAAATTACTAAAAATAACACTTGAGAGAATAGTAAGATAACAGTGCCTTAAATAAAAATAGGAAAATTTTGGAGTGGGAAATTATTGTTGCTATTATTGTTGTTATTGCTGCTACTTTTGTTGTTGCTGCTGCTGCTGCTGGTGGTAATGGTAATGATATTGCTGCTTCTATTCCAGATTTTTTTTTGTTTTGGGGAGAATATGTTGATTTTGAGATGCTTTTTAAAGGTACAGAATGAAAGAGATTATATATACAGTCACATAAGTATTTAGGGATGTAGATGATCAGTTTTCAGGAAATATAGAAATTATAGTCAAATATATCAGAGTTGATGAGTGAAGAAAAAGAAAACAAAATATCTTAAAACAGATTCTAGAAAGATACCTACAGAAGGATATTGTGTCCAAACTAGCTCTCTGAAGGATCTCAGTACCAGCCCGAGTCTTTGGTCTCAGAAAAGGAATGAAGAGATGGGAGTCATGTGAATGGTCAAACATGCAGTGAGTTTATTCCAAATTTTCTCTCCCTTAAATACCCTAATACCCTTACACCACTATAAGAATACTGTGCATATGCTAACTATATACTGCACATGTGGGACCACATGGGACCACATAAACAACTTGCTATTGTATGTAGATGACTCTTTGCCACTTGGTATCACTCTGCTTTAACTGCAAAACAGCCTGATTTCTTGGGAAGACCAAGAGTCCTTAAGGGAGATGGGGAGCTGAATCACATCCTCAGCAGATTTCTTCTGGAATGAAGGGTCTTTATACCTCATCTTGAGTCTTCCCCCCATCTGTGGAGGTATGATATAGATGATGATGATGATGATGATGACGATGATGATAATGATGGTGTTAAGTATAGTGTTTGATGATAGTGACTATGATTGTGATAAGGAGAAAGAGAACCAAAAGAAATAGTTATATAGATACAGAAAAGTCATACTGGGCTAATCTAGAGAGTCATACCATAAAAATCTGGAGAGGAGAGAATAAATTATTTAGTATAAGTAGATGAGTAATAGTATTAAGTGGAAGAGATAAATTGATAACTATGATATTACAGAAAAGACAATCAGATTTGGTATTTTAGGTACTACTAGTAATTTTGGAGAGAACAGTTTAACTGAGTGATGAGAACAGCCACCAAAATGTAAAGGTTTACAGAGTTAAAGGGCAAACAGTAGAGGCAGCAAGTATTATTTACTTTTCCAAGAAGTTTGGCTAAGAAAATAAATGTAGATATAGAATGATAACTTGAGGGATGACAGATTACAGTAAAAATATTATAAGGATGGAGAAACTGATTCCAGGAATTCACAAAATCACTAATATTCTTCTATGTATTGTGATATTCATAAAAGAAAATTGAATAAGAAAGAAAGTTAAAAGTCACAATAAAAACAATGAATATTTTGAAAATAAAGAGTAATAGAACCTTATAACTTTTATACTAATACAGAGAGAAAAATTGGGCAGACTAAATAACTATAGAGTGAGAATCAGATGAGTTTAAATCTCTGCTTTCCTATTTACTTCTTGTGTATCCTTAAAAGAATCACTGAATCACTGTAAGCTCCAGTTTCCTTATCTGTAAAATAAAGTGAATTTTTCAAGTTGAATCCTACTTCTAAATTTTAGAGATGATCAAAGCTCTCCAATATTTTAGAGTTTAAACATGAGAAACTTTCCACTAAAAATAAAAAAAAATGTAAATGGCAAAAATGTTCATTTTCTCCATGAAAAGGAACATAATGACATTGACACGAGTGTTTTTCAAATACTAATTTTTGGCAGACAATTGTTCTGCATTATTCCTATATGCACTTGTCAAGGTAGAGCCATACATTTGAAATGGCATTACAAAAATGGTAATTAAAATGTAGTGGCAGTGTCCTCTCTAATTCAGTACAATGACATTCCAATGGCAAAGAGATAGATAACTGAACCTGACAGGCACATCATTGTAGAATTGTGATGTTCATATTTGCTTCTGGTTCACATAGATAGTTCACCAAATTAAACCAAGTATAAACATCAAATTTCAATTATTTTATGGCCTTCATATCAAAAAGTACAAATTATCTTGAAACTACTAGCAGATAAGGTCTCATTTTCTCTATCCCATCTTTTAAATTAACCTTTTTGCTTCATTTTGCAAGAGAGCTAACAAAGTATGTAAGCCATTAGTATGTACCTGCTAACATTATTCTGATGATTCATTATTGCACTGTACCATCAGGATGATGGTGTTGTGATGATGTATTACACTAATACATTAGCAATGTAGAAACAACTTGGTGATATATTGGCACAATACATCTTCTAAATTATTCCATATGTAACATCCAGACTATTAGTAGTATTTGTAAGCTTTTATTGTTGTTGTTAACAAAAGATAATGATGCTACAACTAAACCTGATAGAATAAGAGAAAACGTCTAAATGGATGAGAACAATTCAGTACATCTAAAATATGCATATATAAAGTAATCTAATAGTAGATTCTGGTTTAGACTAAACGAAAAGGGGTAGAATACGGTACTGAAATAATCGGCTCTTTGAATTGAATGAAATGTGTAGATAGTATGTAGTCAAAATCACTAACTCATATTAATCTAATGGATAAGAAATTATTGAATGAATGATAAATGAACAAACATAAGTGATAAAATGAATGAATAAAATATATATTAAGTACTTATTATGCACAAAACAATATGCTAAAACCTAAGTATATATATAAAAAAAAACACATTCTTCATTTCCATGGATCTAAAATACCAGTTAGGCTTTATGCTTAGGACAAAGTAAAAATTATGACAAACCTCAGGTTTCAGTGACAATTTAGATATTAATGTACTTGCTCATTTTTAATAATAAAAATACAACTTTCTGATATTACATTCTTTAATAATGGTGGAGACTTTATTGATTTGATGAATTTTGGGGGAATCATAAGTAGCTATGACTCCTAAAGAGGCAGAGGGAATATAAACATTGGAAGGCTTTTAAATCTCTTGCACAATTTGACAACATTAGCAGGGCCAATGGTATAAATTAGGTCATTGTGCTATTACTCAGGTCCTTCAGATTGCCTGACTCATCAATGAGAGCAGGTTGGTAGTTGTTCTTGGTGGTGCTAGGAAGAGCAGCCCTATCTCTGTAAGTATTGCACCATTCACTTTGGTACTTTCAAGATTCCTGTTATCATCAATGCAAGTACTGTCTCTATCCATACAGACCAAATTTCCTTACTAGATGCTTTTCTAATGAGTTTCTGTGGTGAAAAGAAATGACCACTAGGTGGTCAATCTTTTGGAAGTAAGCATCTTTCATCTTACTGGTCCTCAGAAGACATAAAGCATCTACCCCTATGACCATGCTTAAAGGCTTTACCAACCTTGCATTCTACTATCAAGATTTTTAAGAATTCAGGAAATGGAAGCCAAGATGATAGACTTACAGGAAGAAGTATAATGCAGATAACTCTTTCAAATAGTCTGAGATTAAAAAAGAAATGTACCAGTTTGAATCCTAATTATAAAATCAAAGAAGAAATCATAGTGAGCCAATGTTTCAGCTCTACTCAGGATAAGAAGTCTTCTAAACAAACATATTTTAAGTAGTAATTGTTAGCCTTCGTGACAGGGAGGTTGATTTTTCACTTGATAGTAATAGAAGAGTTGAGAAAAAAAAGACTTAACCAGGAAAGATAATAAGTTTATTTTCTGACATGTTGAGTTAAAGAAAAGGTCACTTTATAACTCTATTTTCATAACCATCTAAATACAACTACAGTCTGCTAGTTGTATCCATACCTTCAGATTCAAAAATTGATTTCTAAAATTCCAGTCTAAGTAAACCCATCTCCTTTTAAAAATACATTGTGGGATCAATCTAGTTATGTATATGTTCTGTAGTTACTTTTTGGAAATGTTTAATGGCCTCATGTTGTTCAATTTTTCCATTTGAATTATAATAATTTAGCTGCTTGTTTTTCCTCATTTCATCCAAACTGTGTTTGAGGGTGAAGTTATTTCTTATGATTGCCTTACAAATGGATTGTCATGTTTTATTTTGTGTTGCATTGATGCTGGCATTACCAATGATAAAACAAGCCATACACAGTCATTTCTGATAACTCATAAGATGTGTCTATTATCTTATTAGTATGAGTGCATAATTTAGCCATTTATAACCAGTTTATGTCATGCACACATGTCTTGTAAGCTTTAGTGGTCAATTTCATCTTCATAGAAGCCTTTCAGGAGGAGAGAACATTGACATTTCTGATTTGTTCAAGGATATTTTGCCTTGTTAATAGAAGATGAAGGACCAATTAATTCCACATGATGTCCACATATCTCTTCTCTAGTTCTACTGTTCTGCATATTAAACTATTTATACCAATGATTTGAAGGTACAGTGCATGGCACAAAACATAAAGTTAATAAGTTGATAAACCTTCCTCCTTATCCCCAAAAGTTTCAATGCTTGTTTCCAACTTTATATTGCTACTTTGGGATCCCATTTAAAGTATGAGCATGTAATCATGGCATGTCTGAATATTCAGAACCTCAGCAGACTGAACATATTTCCACTGCGTACACTAAGCTATTTTGTCAGGTGCTGTACTGACTTAAGTGGGCATAATTCAAAATGAAAAGTTAATATTGATTCCATTCTTTTAGAATTCTGTGAAAAAAATTTTTTAACACTTCAGTGAGATGTCTTCTCAAAATGCATTGTGATATTCAAATAATTCCTAAAAGATATAAGATTTAGTTCAATAATATGCATCCCCATTTTGTCCATATGTTCACTAAATCACTAGATCCATATAGATCTATGGGAATCATCATAATTATTCTAATAGAAATGTTGATCTCAGTAGCAGATATCAGAAAAAAAAACAAATATTACTAATATATAATAGGTAATTTTTAAATGTTTTGAATTCTTATTTTCTTAACTCAGAGATTCAACTAATACATGAATATGATAAACTCATCCTTATGGATTTTCATGGCTTTAGTACCATAAGGAAAATGTTATTAGACACTGGGTTGATTTTCATGACCTCATGCATTCTTATATTCCATATCTCTCCTTAAATTTTTTGGTCAATATAAAGATTATTTACTGGTGGTTTATACCCACACTGAAAAATACATATTGAATTATGCATATATGATAGAAAGAACTAAGGATGAATATTCTCTGGGTAAAAGATCTATCTGGGTTTTTCTTTAGTCTGAGTAACACAACACCCACGGTAATAATATCCAACATGGGGAAATAATGGATCTAGTAAATCTTTTTGTTGACTGTGTTTGTCAAAAACAACTTTCTATTAGTATATTTAATTCAAGCCTTGAGCAACTGTATATTAGCTACAGCCATGACAGCATTAAGGTGACCATTAGATTCAACATCTTAAAACCTGTTCACAGATGATTCATGAGATAATAATTGTGGAGATAGGTTGTGTTTGGGAGATACTGCCTCAAGAAGAACTGAGGAAGAAGACAAAGCACAACAGTTCCTGCTTAAAAAAAGGAGAATAAGATGACCTTGATTGACTGGCATATGATGGGATTAGTGGTCCTTGAATGGAAATGAATTTCTCTGGCATAAGTGAGATCTTAGTACAAGGATACATTTCATTCACTATAACGGACTTTGCACTTAACAGACTGAAACAATTATGTATTTTTACTTACTTGATTAATGAAAATGTACCTGTTGCCAGCCTCCAAAAGAAGGCTCCTAAATTAATAGAAATATTAATAACTACATATGTGTTACAATTGAAAATAGCTCAACTTCATCATCTATCTCAGGATTACAAGCAGTATAGGACTGTCACCATTATAAATGTTTAGATGTATTCTTAGAATGAAAAACCACACAAGCTAATTAATATTATTTAATATTTATTTATATGATTTCTTAAACTCTGTTCACATTCCAAATATTTCCAATATCCTATATATATGCCATTTATGCAGTTTTAATTCTTTAAAATGAAATTATTTCCAGTAAATATTTTAAAAGTACTTAACACAGAACTGGGCACATATTAAATGAATTTTCCCCTTCCATCTAAATAAACTTAATAAAATACAGCATTTTTAATAATTTAATGACAAAGTTCTTTCATATTTGAGTAATTTTACCTTAAAATATCATCTTATTTTCAATCAAGGATACTGTATCATCAGTGTAAGTCTTGTTCCAGCAAAGGAATCATACCTCCATATATAGTAAATGACCTTTAAGAGTTGTTATGGCAAAAGAAAGGGAAAAAAAGAAGAAAGGAAGAAAGAAAGAAAGAAAGAAAGAAAGAAAGAAAGAAAGAAAGAAAGAAAGAAAGAAAGAAAGAAAGAAGGAAAGAAGAAAGTTAGGAAGGAAGGAAGGAAGAAAAGAAGGAAGGAAGGAAAGAAAGAAAGAAAGAAAGAAAGAAAGAAAGAAAGAAAGAAAGAAAGAAAGAAAGAAAGAAAGAAAGAAAGAAATCTTGGTGATTGGCCAAGTAAATTTTTTAAAATGAGAATCTTTAAGAATTTTATATTGGAAAGAATATCCAGCCACTATCTAAACCAACTTCTATCTGAAAAATAATTTTCTCTACATCTATACCTGATTAGTAATCATATAAACTTTTATTATAAGTCTCCACTAAAGAAGAATCCATAACATGGAGATGAGCCCTCATATTTTTGGATTACTCTGATTTAAAAAAAAATGACATAAATTTGCATCTTTGCAATATTATTCATCATACCAGATTCTTCTCGGTGATATAGTGCATCTTCAACGTGCTATCCTTTCAAATGTTTGAAGATAAATATGTTCTTTCATTCACAACTTTTGCTTCAGCAAAGTACAGATCCCCAATTGCTTTGAATGATCAGCATGAATTTGAAATACTTTGCCATGACTTATACCACTTTTACATAGCTTTCTAGAGTCCTTACTAAAGTTCTCCCAAAACTTGGGTCTTCATGACTTTAAGCCTGGCTCTCTATGAACTGTGCCACTCAGCTACCTGAGCCTGCATTTAGGAAGCCCTTACTTCAAATTTAGTTTCAAACAATTAGAAGTTGCATAATTCTGTACATATGACTGAATCTCTGTTTGCCTCAATTTTCTCAAGTGTAAAATGAGGATAAGAGCACCAATATCACAGATATATTGTGAGTATCATATCTGGTTATAATTCTAAGAAGATCTCAATGTCTTGTATAAAGTAAATGTTATGTCAATAATTCTTTTCCTTTTCTCCTTTATCAGCATTGTCACTGACAAATTTATCCAAAAATCTGATCCAGAATAGGAGGGATTTTTTTTTTTCCTTTATGATTTCATGAACCTCTTTGTCAGTTTGGTAAAAATCTAGCAACTTCTATGAATATATATATAAAGACAAACTAAAATGCTCAGGATTGCAAAAGTAATTATTGTGTTAGAATTTAGTTGCATTTTTTTACAGAATGAATTCCATCTTAAGAACCCTTGATTTTGACAAATATAAAATAATATGCATCTTCCTGATTCCATGCTGGGTACTCTATCCACTGTGCCAACTTACTCCCCTGAATTGGTTTGGGATATCTTAACATAGACTTTCTTTGAGAGAGTGATTTCTCATTTAAAAAAAAAAATGTGTGTGGGGTGTGTGTGTGTGTGTGTATGTGTATATATATTGTTTTTCACAAAAATAATTTCAGAAAACCATTTTTGTCTTTTTTTTTTCATCTTCCCAAATTATCCTCAGTCCAAAAGATTTACTTAACCAAAGCTCATGATGAACAAAATATCTTATGTATTTAATGTGTGTGTGCTAACAGAAGTCAGTTTTAAGGTTAGAACTTATTCATACTCTTGACATTAGAAGTACATAAGTTAAGGAAATCAGAATATATTATTTAATTCACCAAGGTTTAAGACAGAAAATTATTTGTAGAAATAAAATACATACTAGGACAAAGAATGGATTCATGAAAGGATCTAAGTTAAAATGGTAGTTAAACTGATTTATCACCTACCTGATAGGGCTGTTGTGAGTTGCAAATGAAATAACATATGAAAAACACTTTATAAGCCTTACAATGCTATAAAAAGTCTATATGTTATTAAGCAGAAAACAGTATTTCATTGATAATTATTTTTTTTAATATATATGTCCTGATATTTCAACTAAACATTACCCTTCTTAAAGGCAGAGACCTTGCCAGAGTACCTAACAGGCAAAGCTGGATATTCAATAGTGTCTATTCAAATACATTTTCTTTTTAATTACTCTAAAAACCAATGGATTATATTTTAATTGTCTACTTATCAAAAGTTAATATATCTAGTAAATATATTCAGCAATCACTTTAGGGAATCAGAATCATTCTACCTTACCAATATACTCATAGTCTTCATATATGTGTATATATATATATTTTTTTCATATTCCCTCTTTTAGATTATAAGTTCCTTAAGGACAAAAACTAATTTTTTCTCTTCTTTCTATATGAATCATTAACAGAGTACCTCCCATATGATAATCAATTAATAAATCAATAGATTAGAACTTCAGTTACAGAGAAATAAAAAAAAAAATAGCTACTTGTCTTCTTTAATTAAATTGTCTTACCGCAGTCATCAGTAGTATTACATTCACTAAAATTATACATAAAGATCTCTGTCAGTTTGGTGTTGATGTACAAAACCATATAATAACAATTTCTATGTTTGTTTGTTTTTTTTATTTATTTTGTTCCATATTTTCTGATTACATTTTAATTTAATTTTTCCTTACTGGGGGGCATAATGGGTTTGATGTATTTTTTTTTCTACAATCCTGCAGCTATTTTAAAACTGTTCTGTTGGCCTATTTGGGTTTTTAATATTTTTGTTGATTTTAATATTGATCTCCATAATGTATTCTTTTTAAATTAATGAAAAACTTTATTTTGGATGGGTTTAATTTTATAATCCAAATGTTTTTTATGTGTGGTGTTTTCTTCTTTTGTAAAATATATGATGGTTCTCTGTGAGCAGGTTTCTTGGGCAGGTTTTCTGGAGGCAGCCTTAGTTTCAGTTCAGAGTAATAATCACCTCAAATACAGCCAGCTGATAAAATCCAAACATTTATTTTCTCCTTCCATGCCTTGTCTCTTCCTTAGGCCAGTTAGCTCTCTTAGAGGCCTCTTCTCCTTCCTTGGTTCTGAGAGCTCTTGTTGCTAGTCCTTTGCTTCTGCCTCTGCTTCAACTCTAACTTGTGGCAATCTTCCAACTGACGCTCCTCCACTCTGAATCTTTTCAACTGACCCTGCTGCCTGAGCTCAGCTGTTTTTATGCTCTCTCATAGGTTGACTCCTCCTCTGAGAGTGGGATTATGGGAGATGTGAATTCACAAAGTTACAAAGTTAACTTTGTGAATCTCCCATACTTGTGAACTCCAACGAGTACTTAAATACATTAGTGAGTTAAAAAATTTGCTAAATACCATACTAAATTAGGCAACTGACTTATCACTTTGTAAGGATTCTAACACTTATGTGAGGAAATTAAATCTAAAAATATTTGCACCCAATAGGTAGATAGCAACATGGATAGAATATGAGATCTTTATTCAGAAAGATCTGAGTGCAAATCAGACCTCAGACATTGACTATCTCACTGACCCCAGGAAAGTCACTTAACTTTTTTTTTTTTTTTGCATCAGTTTCCTCTTCTACAATAATCAATTCATCTATCTTCCTGTATTATTATGAGAATTAAATTTGATAAAATTATAAAGCATAATGTCTAGCACATAGTAAAAACTATAAAGATATTAGCTATTATTATTAACCCTAAGACAAACATTCAATCATTTGGCCATAACTTCATTTTGCTTACTAAAGCATAATTGATTTCTTGTTTTTGAAAAATGACTTACCAACTAGGTTCTATTCAATGCAAATAGCCCTTATTTGTCTCCAAAACCTAAAATTGAATTTAAATTAATTTTCAAAAAAATGTCCTTTATAGGTTGCTTTTTTATTCAGCAATTCACTCTACATATCTTTTCTGTTTATGTATAAAAAGGCATTGTTATTACTGATAGAGAGATCATTAACAGTTTCAGATGATTCAAATAAAAGTCTTTGAAATAGAAAATATCCAGAAATATATGTTCTGGTGGTTTTCTTGTTACATATCACAACTGTTTCCTCACTTCCCTTCCATTAAAATCAAAATGTTTTCCTTTTTTCTTTCTCTGAATAATAATAAAATCAAAATAATTCATTTGTAGTGGTCATGGCACCAGACAGTATGAACCCATAAAAAAGAAGATACAACCCTGATAAGAAAGCACATACAATTTATTTGATTAATACAAGGGCAGAGACAAAATGGATGTCCACAAATGACCAAGAAAAAAGGTTGGGAGAATTGTAAAATTAGAAAAAAAGATGAATTGAAAATAGTAAAATCATCCCTAGCTGCTTCACTCTCAACCCAGAATATGTAGCTTTCTATAGACTCCTTGATATTTCCATATTAATTTGAGTATCACTTGTTTCTCAATCTATAAATGAAAAACAGTTTTCCCTCACTTCTGAGCATGGAACTTTCCCTGTGTTTCTTTACTTACTACTCAGAAAGCTCACAGCATGATTGAATCAATCTGAAATGCACAGTGAAAAATGGTTTTGTATTAGCAAATTATGCCTATTTAACCACTTTCATGAAAAGTTTGTTTTTTTTTTTCCTCTAATGCTCTGAGACTTCACTCTTAAGGTGAATTAGGGTGTACTTCTTGTCTAGTTTCCTTCTAGTATACCAGACCCACAATTGGCTTTATCCTTTAATACTCTTTTTCCCTGACCCAACTTCCCCTTCAAGTTTTCACTCTACAATTTCCCATCCTTTCCATACTCAAAATTCTAGAAAAAGGTTGTCTCTTCTCTGCCTTAATTTTTTCTCTTTCTTTTTTTTTTTTAATTTAAATTTTATTTTATTTAATAATAACTTTGTATTGACAGAATCCATGCCAGGATAATTTTTTTTTTACAACATTATCCCTTGCACTCGCTTAAGTTTCGTTTTTTCTCCTCCCTCCCTCCATCCCCCCCCCCCAAGATGGCAAGCAGTCCTATGTATGTTAAATATGTTGCAGTATATCCTAGATACAATACATATTTGCAGAACCGAACAGTTCTCCCACTGCACAGGGAAAATTGGATTCAGAAGGTAAAAATAACTTGGGAAGAAAATCAAAAATGCAAATAGTTCACATTCATTTCCCAGTGTTCCTTCTTTGGGTGTAGCTGTTTCTGTCCATCATTTATCCATTGAAACTCAGTTAAGTCTCTTTGTCATAGAAATCCACTTGCATCAGAATACATCCTCATACAATATCGTTGTCGAAGTGTATAATTATCTCCTGGTTCTGCTCATCTCACTTAGCATCAGTCCATGTAGGTCTCTCCAAGACTCTCTGTATTCATCCTGCTGGTCATTCCTTACAGAGCAATAATATTCCATAACATTCATATACCACAATTTACCCAGCCATTCTCCAATTGATGGGAATCCATTCATTTTCCAGTATCTAGCCACTACAAACAGGGCTGCTACAAACATTTTGGCACATACAGGTCCCTTTCCCTTTTTTAGTATCTCTTTGGGGTATAAGCCCAATAGAAACACTGCTGGATCAAAGGGTATGCACAGTTTGATAACTTTTTGGGCATAATTCCAGATTGCTCTCCAGAATGGTTGGATTCGTTCACAACTCCACCAACAATGCATCAGTGTCCCCGTTTTCCCGCATCCCCTCCAACATTCATCATTATTTTTTCCTGTCATTTTAGACAATCTGACAGGTGTGTAGTGGTATCTCAGAGTTGTCTTAATTTGCATTTCTCTGATCAATAATGATTTGGAACACTCTTTCATATGAGTGGTAATAGTTTCAATTTCATCATCTGAAAATTGTCTGTTCATATCCTTTGACCATTTATCAATTGGAGAATGGCTTGATTTTTTATAAATCTGAGTCAGTTCTCTATATATTTTGGAAATGAGGCCTTTATCAGAACCTTTAATTGTAAAGATGTTTTCCCAGTTTGTTGCTTCCCTACTAATCTTGTTTGCATTCGTTCTGTTTGTACAAAGGCTTTTTAATTTGATATAATCAAAATTTTCTATTTTGTGATCAGTAATGGTCTCTAGTTCATCTTTGGTCACAAATTTCTTTCTCCTCCACAAGTCTGAGAGATAAACTATCCTATGTTCTGCTAATTTATTTATAATCTCATTCTTTATGCCTAGGTCATGTACCCATTTTGATCTTATCTTGGTATGTGGTGTTAAGTGTGGGTCCTTGCCTAATTTCTGCCATACTAATTTCCAGTTATCCCAGCAGTTTTTATCAAATAATGAAATCTTATCCCAAAATTTAGAATCTTTGGGTTTGTCAAACACTAGATTCCTATAGTTGACTATTCTGTCTTGTGAATCTAACCTTTTCCACTGATCAACTAATCTATTTCTTAGCCAATACCAAATGGTTTTGGTGACTGCTGCTTTATAATATAATTTTAGATCAGGTACAGCTAAACCACCTTCATTTGATTTTTTTTTCATTAATTCCCTTGAGATTCTCGACTTTTTATTGTTCCATATGAATTTTGTTGTTATTTTTTCTAAATCATTAAAATATTTTCTTGGAAGTCTGATTGGTATAGCACTAAATAAATAAATTAGTTTAGGGAGTATTGTCATCTTTATTATAATCGCTCGGCCTATCCAAGAGCACTTAATATTTTTCCAATTATTTAAGTCTGACTTTATTTGTGTGAAAACTTTTTTGTAATTTTGCTCAAATAATTCCTGACTTTCCTTTGGTAGGTAGATTCCCAAATATTTTATACTATCAACAGTTATTTTGAATGGAATTTCTCTTTGTATCTCTTGCTCTTGGATTTTGTTGGTGGTGTATAAGAATGCTGAGGATTTATGGGGATTTATTTTGTATCCTGCTACTTTGATAAAATTATGAATTATTTCTAATAGCTTTTTAGTAGAATCTCTGGGGTTTTCTAGGTATACCATCATATCATCTTCAAAGAGTGATAGTTTGGTTTCCTCATTGCCTACTCTAATTCCTTTAATCTCTTTCTCGACTCTTATTGCAGAGGCTAGTGTTTCTAATACAATATTGAATAATAATGGTGATAGTGGGCAACCTTGCTTCACTCCAGATTTTACTGGGAAAGGTTCCAGTTTTTCCTCATTGCATATGATGCTTACTGAAGGTTTTAAATATATGCTCCTAACTATTTTAAGGAAAAGTCCTTTTATTCCTATGCTCTCAAGTGTTTTTATTAGGAATGGCTGTTGGATTTTATCAAATGCTTTTTCTGCCTCTATTGAGATGATCATATGGTTTTTGTTTGGTTGGTTGTTGATATAGTCAATTATGTAATAGTTTTCCTAATATTGAACCAGCCCTGCATTCCTGGTATAAATCCTACTTGGTCATAGTGTATTATCCTGGGGATGATTTTCTGTAATCTTTTTGCCAATATTTTATTTAAGATTTTAGCATCAATATTCATTAGGGAGATTGGTCTATAATTTTCTTTCTCTGTTTTCAGCCTACCTGGTTTAGGTATCAGTACCATATCTGTGTCATAAAAGGAGTTTGGTAGGACTCCTACAATCCCTACTTTTTCAAATAGTTTATTTAGCATTGGAGTTAATTGATCTTTAAATGTTTGATAGAATTCAGATGTAAATCCATCTGGTCCTGGGGATTTTTTTCTTAGGGAGTTGATTGATAGTTTGTTCTATTTCTTTTTCTGAGATAGGAGTGTTTAGGATATTTACTTCTTCCTCTGTTAGTTTAGGCAAGCTATATTTTTGGAGGTATTCTTCTATTTCATTTAAGTTGTCGAATTTATTGGCGTAAAGTTGGGCAAAGTAACTCCTTATTATTGCTCTAATTTCCTCTTCGTTACTGGCGAGTTCTCCCTTTTCATTTTTAAGACTAACAATTTAATTTTCCTCTTTCCTTTTTTTAATCAGATTTACTAAGGGTTTGTCTATTTATTTGGTTTTTTCATAGAATCAACTCTTAGTTTTATTAATTAATTCAATAGATTTTTTACTTTCAATTTTATTGATCTCTCCTTTTATTTTTTGAATTTCAAGTTTAGTGTTTGATTGGGGGTTTTTAATTTGTTCCTTTTCTAGCATTTTTAGTTGCAAGCCCAATTCATTGACCTTCTCTTTCTCTATTTTATACAAATAGGCCTCTAGAGATATGAGATTTCCCCTTATTACCGCTTTGGCTGCATCCCATACATTTTGGTATGATGTCTCATTATTATCGTTTTCTTGGATGAAGTTATTAATTATGTCTATAATTTGCTGTTTTACCCAATCATTCTTTAGTATGAGATTATTTAGTTTCCAATTATTTTTTGGTCTACTTTCCCGTGACTTTTTATTGAATGTAATTTTCAATGCATCGTGGTCTGAAAAGGATGCATTCACTATTTCTGCCTCACTGCATTTGAGTTTGAGGTTTTTATGTCCTAATATATGGTCAATTTTTGTATAAGTTCCATGAACTGCTGAAAAGAAGGTGTACTCCCTTCTGTCCCCATTACATTTTCTCCAGAGATCTATCATATCTAATTTTTCTAGTATTCTATTTATCTCTTTGACTTCTTTCTTATTTATTTTGTGGTTTGATTTATGTAATTCTGAGAGTGCAAGGTTGAGATCTCCCACTATTATAGTTTTACTGTCTATTTCTTCTTGCAACTCTCTTAATTTCTCTTTTAAGAATTTAGATGCTACAGTACTTGGTGCATATATGTTTAATATAGATACTGTTTCATTATTCATTCTACCCTTTAGCAAGATATAGTGCCCTTCCTTATCTCTTTTGATTAGATCAATTTTTGCTTTAGCTTGATCTGAGATCAGGATGGCTACCCCTGCTTTTTTGACTTCACCTGAAGCATAGTAGATTTTGCTCCAACCTTTTACCTTTAACCTGCATGTATCACCCCGCTTCAGGTGTGTTTCCTGTAAACAACATATTGTAGGATTCTGGCTTTTAATCCATTCTGCTAACCGCTTCCTCTTTATAGAGGAGTTTACCCCATTCACATTTATGGTTAAAATGACCAATTCTGTATTACTTGCCATCTTGTTAACCCCGGTTTATGCTTTTCTCCCTTTTTACTCCCTTACCCCCCTTCCCAGTATTAAGCTTGTGAGCACCACTTGCTTCTCACAGCCCTCCCTTTTTAGTATTCCCCCCCCCTTAGAGTTCCTCCCCCTAACTTACCCCTTTCCCTCCCGGTTACCGTATTCTCTTCTGCTTAGCTTATTCCTTCCCTTTTCACTTTTCCCTTCTTACTTTTCAGTGAGGTGGGAGAAGTTTCACCATAGATTGAATATGTCTAAAATTTTTCTCTTAATGCCAATTCTGAAAGCAGTAAAATACTCACTATATTCATCCCTCTCCATTCTGTCTCTCAGATATAATAGGTTTTCTTTGCCTCTTCATGAAATGTAGTACCCCCACTTTCCCCTTTTTCTGGTACGATGTCCTTTCCACATCTAGTTTCTAGAACAAGGTATACATGTATTCTTTATACATCTTTATAGCCGAAATATAGTTCCCAAGATTAATCTTTACCATTTTAGATTTCTCTTAAGTTCTGTACTTGTAGATCAAATTTTTTGTTAATTTCTGGCTTTTTCATCAAAAATAGGTGAAATTCACTTACTTCGTTGAATGTCCATCTTCTTCCCTGGAAAAAGATGCTCATTCTCGCTGGGTAAGTTATTTTTCGTTGCATACCAAGTTCCTTAGTCTTTCGGAATATCATATTCCAGGCCCTTCGATCCTTTAATATGGATGCTGCCAGATCCTGGGTGATCCTTATTGTGGCTCCTTGATACTTGAATTGGGTTTTTCTAGCTGCTTGCAGTATTTTTTCCTTCGCCTGAGGGTTCTGGCATTTGGCCACTATATTCCTTGGTGTTTTGATTTTAGGATCCCTTTCAGTAGGGGATCAATGAATTCTTTCAATGTCTATTTTACCATCTGTTTATATGACTTCTGGGCAGTTCTCTTTGATAATTTTCTGGAAAATAGTGTCCAGGCTCTTTTTTTCATCATATTTTTCTGGGAGTCCGATGATTCTCAGATTGTCTCTCCTGGATCTGTTTTCCAGGTCTGTTGTCTTCCCCAGAAGGTATTTCACATTCTTTTCCATTGTTTGATTTTTTTTGGATTTGCTTGACTGATTCTTCTTTTCTCCTCGAGTCATTCAATTCCATTTGTTCGACCCTGATTTTCAGTGAAGTATTTTCTTCACTCACTTTTTAAAGATCTTTTTCTAATTGTCCAATTGAATTCTTTTGTTCTATGGAATTTTTTTTCCATTTCGCCAATTTTGTTTTTTAGAGAGCTATTTTCTGTTTCCAGTTCACCAATCCTATTTTTCAAGGATTTGATTTCTTTATCCACACTCTCTTTTACTGAGTGGGATGACTTCTCCAGACTCTTTTGCCAAGCCTCCCTCTCCTTTTGCCAAGTCTCCCCCTCCTTCTGCAAAGCCTCACTTTGCTTTTGCCAAGTCTCCCTCTCCTTTTGCAAAGCCTCCTTCTCCTTTTCCCATTTTTCTTCTAGCTCCCTTGTGAGAGCCTTTTTAATTTCCTCCATGAGATTCATCTGTGCTGAGGAACAGATGATCTCCTCCTTTGGGGATTCACCTGGGGGCTGTTTGTTTTTAGTCTCCTCAGGATTTGGAGTCTGCTCTTTATCTGTATAGAAGCTGTCAAGGGTTAAAGTCTTTTTCAGTTTCTTGCTCATTCTGTCTAATAATCAAAGACAAACTATCAAAGAAACAGAAGGAAAAAAAACCCTTGAATGGAGGCTGCTTTCTTTGGGGGAGGGCCTGGGTGGTGTTGCCGAGCTTTTTCTACAGACTGCAGGGGGCAGTAGTGAGGCCCTAACAGAACAGTGATGCCTGTGCTGCGTCTGCGCTCTGAGATCCGAGAGCGTGCTGAGACACTGTGGGGGCGGGGTGGCCAGGTCCCGAGAGACTCCAGCTGTTTGGGGTTGTATTCTTTACCCCTGGTGTTTTTAGCTTCTCTGCTGGGCTGCTGACTTGCTGCCAGAGCAAAGTATCTAATCCTGTAGCAAAGCTCTCCCCGCAGAGACGGCTGCGATCATGCCCCACCCCCTCTCCGCTCTGCTCGGCTCTGAGCCGCCTTCCGTGCTCTCGCTGCCGCTGTTGCCCGCAGACTGCTTCCGATCTAATAACCGTCCCCGCCCTCGCGCAAAAACAGACGTTTCTTGACGAGTCTCAAGGATGGTTTCTCTTGGTAACTAATTGTATGTTTTTTTTTTTTCAGTCGAGCATTAATTCAGAGGCATGAAATGAAATGGATAGTGAGAGAAAAACGCGGAGGTTACATAGCAGTGTGCCTCCTCTCCGCCATCTTGGCCCCCTCAATTTTTTCACTTTCCACTAATTTTTCAGCTCTTTGTAATCTGTCTTATTCCCTTAGTCACTTGATGGTTATGGGTCTTTCTAAGATTGCCAATGATCTTATTGCTAAATACAGTCATCTTTTTCTTAATCCATATATTTTTTAATATCTTTTCAGTGTTGCAAACTATTAAATACCTCTATTTTTATAATATTTAGGATTTTATACAAATATACTGTTGTGATTATTCCTGATAAATCAATCTCTCTAACTCTTCTTTACAGAATTATGATTCATAATCCATCCTATAATAATCTAGGTTTTTCTGAGAGCCTCTTTCTCATCTTTTTTTTTTTTTTAATAGCCCAATAGTATTCCACCATAATCACATAACAATTTGTTCAACCATTCCCTAATTGATGGACATCCCTAAATTTCCAATTCTTTGCCCTCACAAAAGAGCTGCTATAAGTACTTTTAACATATGGGCCCTTTTCCTTGCTTAAAAAAAAAAAAATGTTTTGGATTCATGTCAAGCAGTGGTATTTCTAGGTAAAAAGTTATGCATGCTTTTAAAGTCTTTTCAGAATTTTTCTAAATTGCTCTACAGAATGATTGAATTAATTCACATCATCAACATTATATTAGTGTCTCATTTTTTCCCTATCCCCTTTATAATTTATTATTTTCATTTTCTGTCCTATTAGTCAATCTAATAGGTATGAGATGGTATTTAAGAATTGCTTTAAATTGCATTTCTGTAATCAGTAGTGACTTAGAGCACTTTTATATGAAAATAGTTAGCCTTGATTAGTTCATCTGAAAATTATTCATATCTTTAGGTCATTTATCATCTGGGGAATGGCTCTTATTTTTTTATAAATTTGACTCAGTTCTCTATACATATTTGAGAAATGAGGCATTTGTCAGAAAAATTTTTCTTCACTTTTTTTCACGCTTTTTTTTTTTTCACAATTACTTTGGTGACTCTTTTTTCCTCCATGATATTCTCCTACCTCCAATGTGTTTATTCTATTATCTTGCCTCATATTGATAACTTTCATTATTCTTTACATATATAATTCCCACTATAGTTAGAACTGATACAATATTGTCTGGAATACTCAGCAGTTGATGTCTGATTTGTTTTGCCATCTACACAATGTCCAAACCACCTAGATAAAATTGAAAGACAAAGATAAATATCAAGAAACTGGGAAATATATAGATACATGGCTATTTTTTCATTTCCCATTTTCCTCTATATATTTGACATCAGAGAGACACAACCATTGATAAGGATTAATCATACAGTACAGATCTCCAGCTGTCCAAAAAATTGCTTTCGAATCTCATGCTATTCTCAGAGTTCAAAATATTGCATTGCAAAGAGATAACCATGCTGTTTTCCTAATCCTTGCTGCACTGTGGATAATGTAGATGATTCCATATAGCATTTATCTAGAATATTGCTCTTTCCTTAAACATTTTAGTTATGGATTTTTACCCTTGGAGTCCAATGAATCACTTATTTCTTATTTTCTCAGCTAACAAAACATTGTGCACAAAAGTGATTTCCTCTATTAAAAGGAGCTGATTCAAAGTCTCACAGTATCACATGAAAATGCATTTACTAGACCTTTTCCCCCACTTTCCTATATTTTGTACTAAACTGTTTTAACAATCCTTGAAAAGAGTTTTTACATTCACCCCACTTATCATATCATATTCTATAATTCTCTTTAAAATATATTCTTAGTTTTCCCCCTAATTTCTAAAAATTTAACTAAAAATATATTATTCTTGGAAGATATATGACATAGATATTACAGCTTATTTTTCAACTCTATAATATGATGCTACTTTGTAGAAAGAAGAAAATATTTCTGGTTTTACTTGACTGCATTATTATTTTTGTGTTTTTAGCACACAAATGAATTATTCTGTTGTCTTTATTACTAAATGTGCCCCTATGTCATTTCTAAATTTTGTATTCTTTGTTATAGTGGGTTATAAATAGTGTCTGATAGATCTTTTCTGAAAACTATTGGTAATGTTAATTCTAACTTATTTTCACACAACCAGAGCAAGAAAAACAGGTTCCAACCACATCCCCAAGGGAAGTTGTCTCGTCCACTCTACTTTTGTATGTCCTGTGGTATCTAATACTTTACTCATACCAGTGTTGGTTCCCATGTGTTTTTAGAGAATGATGTTGCTCATGTTTCTTTTTTTTTTAATAATCCCATAATGAGAGCAGAGAGTAGATAGGTCAGTGTTTGAACTCTTTCTGGCTTCCCTCAGATCAACATCAGATAAAGCCTCTGAATAGGTTTTGAAGTGACAGAATTCACAAATATTTGGAATGTAGCAAATCTCTAACATAAGATATTTTGGGAGAACTTCATGAAAGGTTTGTTTCAATTGTACACAGGTGGGTGGGATTAAAAAAAATTTATAAAGGAGCTTAGACTGCAGCCAGGAATCAACTATCTATCAAAAATAAGCATTTTCTTTCAGGGGAAAAGGTGAACATTCAATAAAGTAGGTGAATTTAATTTCTTTTTGACGAAAATAACAGAGATTAACAGAAAATTTGATCTTCAACAACAGAACACAAAAGAAACGTAAAAAATAAAAAGGAAAGAAAAAAAGAAAACTTTTTTTACACATTAAAAACTTTACATCCCTATATAAGATGATGATATGCTTAATTCTTGAGAACTATATTTTTGTTAGAAAACTAGTTAGAAGGGTAGCTATATTGACTTTATTGTGAAAATATAAAAAAGAAACTAGGGATGGAAAAGGGATTTTATTTGAAGAAGAGGAAATGAAAGATAAAATGGAATAAATTATATCACATGAAGAGGCAAAAAAAAAAAGACCTATTACAATTGAGGGGGGAAAAGGAGGGATATGAGCAGTTTGTGAACATCAATATCATCAGATTTGGCTCAAAGAAAGAGTATCAGATATATTTGGAGAAATTTGTCTCACTCAAAAGGGAAATAGGAGAGGAAAGGAAAAGGGGAGACTAATAGAAGAGAGAAAAGAAGTAGAAAGGGAAATGCACGAGAAAGGTGGGGGCTGAAAAGGGCAGGGCTGTTTGAGGAAGGTGGTGGTCAGAAGCAAAAACAATGAAGAGAAGGGGAACAGGGAAAAGAAAAAGTAAAGTAAAATTTGGTGGGAAATACAGCATAGGTAGTTTTAGATATGAATGTGAATGGGGTTAATGCTCCCATAAATTTTCAGATGAAGAAATTGAAATTATTTCAAGTCATATGAAAAGATGCTCCAAGTCATTATTAATCAGAAAAATGAAAATTAAGACAACTCTGAGATAACACTACATACTGTCAGATTGCCTAGAATGACAGGGAAAAAAAATAATACTGAATGTTGGAGGGGGTGTGGGAAAATTGGGACACTGATGTTGGTGGAATTATGAATATATCCAGCCATGCTGTAGAGCGATTTGGAACAATGCTCAATAAATGATCAAACTGTGCATACCTTTGACCCAGCAGTGTTACTACTGGGCTTATATCCCAAAGAGATTTTAAAGAAGGGAAAGGGACCTCTATGTGCAAAAAATGTTTGTAGCTGCACTCTTTGTAGTGGCCAAAAACTGGAAACTGAGTGGAAGCCTATCAATAAGAGAATGGCTGAATAAATTATGGTATATGAATGTTATGGAATATTACTGTTCTGTAAGAATTGACCAGCAGGAGGATTTCAGAAAGGCCTGGAGAGAGTTACATGAACTGATGATGAGTGAAATGAGCAGGACCAGGAAATCATTATATACTTCAACACCAATACTATATGATGATCAATTCTGATGGAGTGGCTCTCTTCAACAATAAGATGAACCAAATCATTTCCATTTGTTCAATAATGAATATTACCATCTATACCCAGCAGAAAAAAAAAAGTGGGAAATGAGTGTGAACCACTATATAGTATTGCTAATTCCTCTGTTTTTGTCCACTTGCATTTTTTATTTCCTTCACAGATTAATTGTATATTATTTCAAAGTCCAATTCTTCTTGTGCAGCAAAATAACTGTATGGATAGGTATACATATATTGCATTTAACATATACTTTAACATATTTAACATGTATTGGTCTACTTGCCATCTGGGGGAGGGGGTAGAAGGAAGGAGGGGGAAAATTGAAACAAAAGGTTTGGCAATTACCAATGCTGAAAAAAAAAATTACCCATGAATATATCTTGTAAATAAAAAGAAGAGAAGAAAAAGGAATGAAAGGAATTCAAGTAGGTAATGTTGGAACTAAATTATCACTCTTTGTAGAAGATATAATAATATATTTAGAGAATTAACTAAAAAACTACTAGAAAAATTCAAAACTTTAGCAAAGCTGCAGGATACAAAATAAATCCACAGAAATCATTGAAATTTTATATGATACCAACAAAGTCTAGGAGCATAAAATACAAAGAGAAATTCCTTTAAAATTGTTGTAGATAATATAAAATATTAGGAAGTCTACCTGCCAAGACAAAATCAGGAGCCATATGAACATGGCAAAACATTATCTACAAAAATAAAGTCAGATCTAATGAATTGGAAGAATTTCAAGTCATGAGTAGGCTGAGCTTTTATAGTAAAAATGCCAATTTTACCTAATTTAAAGTACTTATTCAATGCCATACCAATCAAATTATTTTACAGAATTTGTAAAAAAAAAAATAAATAAATAACAAAGTTCATCCAGGCAGAGCCAAGATGGAGGAGAGCAAAGAGGTCTTTTTCTGAGCTCTTCCTAATTTCTTACAGATTAATATTAAATCAAGCAACTAAACTGTTTTTGGAATGGCAAAACACAAATATTTCTGTTACGTAAAAGGGAAGGTGAACAAGTTGCACATTCAGCAGAGGGATCCAAGGCAGTCTGGCAATTTTGCACTAGAGGGATTCAAACAGGAAGCTTTTAGTTAAAATACTGAAGTGTTGCCTATTCTGTTCTGGTTCGGAAGTCAGTGGTTCAACATACTAACTGTGAGACATACAATGCAAGTAGAAAAGACAAATAATGAGTCCCCAAATCCCAGAATAACAAAGTATTTGACTATGTCCACCTAGCATAAAAAGGAAATTAGCAGCATTGGCTACAGGTCAGTGAAGATCCTCTGTCATCTGTAGAGGAAGCTTGGGACAATCTTCCTTTTGCCCTAAGAGAAGACCTTAAACTTTTAAAATGAGCAAAAAAAAGCAAAAAAGAACTATGAAAATATACAACTTTATAGAGAAAGAGAACAGATTTCAAATTTGGAGGATCTGAAAGGCAAATCATCTCCAGATGAAACCCCAAAGGATGATATGTGTTGGCTTCCATCTCACAAGCTTCTCTTGAAAGAATGGGGGGAAAAAGATCTTGAAAGAGAGTTAGAAGAAATATGGGGAAAGAAAGTGGGAAAAGATGATTTGGAAAGTCAAAACAGAAATTATCTGAAGAAAACTCCTTAAAAACTGATTAGATGAAATGGAAAAAGCCTATAACCCCTTACAAAATACACATAAAAAAGAAACTAATACATTGAAAAACAGAATCTATGAAATGGGAAAAAAATGCAATTTTAAAAACATCTTGGAGCTGAGCCAAGATGGTGGAAAGTAGCCATGGCTTTCTGTGACCTCTTCTGATCTTCTCTCATACCAACAGCAGATTAAGCCTCTAAACTGTTTTTGGAGTGACAGAATCCACAAATATTTGGAGTAAAACAAATTTCCAGAAGAAGATACTGTGGACAAACTTCAGAAAAAAGTCTGTTTCAATCTGGCAGAGGGAGAGGCTGTGGTGCAGACTCCCAGGCAAGAAGCTGGGCAGGGAGCCAGGATGTTGCAGTGTCTTCACACCAGCATTTGTCTACTCAGAGGCTCTTAGGCTACTCTATCCTGGTTGGAAACATGTCATTTAGCAGATTTGCCAGGAGACACACAAAAGCCAATACAAAAAGTAAATAGAGTGTCTGAGATCAGGAAGAATGCTGGACCAAACCAGTGCTTATTCAGCCCCAGAAATCAGTCAACAGAACTGCCCAGGACAAACTAACCTATCACCTCTTTGCCTTAAGAGCAGACTTCAACCTTAAAAATGAGCAAAAAAAACAAAAAGAACTCTGACCATAGACAACTTTTATGGTGAAAGAGAAGAACAGACCTCAAATCCTAAAGGAAGCCAGCTCTAGATGAATCCCCAAAGACTGATATGAGTTGGTCCTAAATTCACAAGGCTCACTTGGAATAATTCAAAAAGATCTTACAAAAGAGTTAGAGGAAAAAAAGGGGGGGGGAGAAAAGGAGATATTTATAAGAGTATATGGAAAAAGAAAATCAGAAATTATCTGAAGAAAACTCCTTAAAAATAGACTTAATTAAATGGAAAAATCATAAAATTTCTTACAAAATAGATAGGAAAAAAACCAATTCATTAAAAAACAACATCTGTGAAATGAAAAAAAACAAAAACAAAAACAAAAACAAAAACACAGTGACCAAAACAATTCATACAAAAGTGCAATTGACCAATTGTTAAAGGGGATAAAAAAAGCTAACTGAAGAAAATAATTCGCTAAAAATTAGAATTGCAAAAATTGTACTGAATGACCAAATGAGACTTTAAGAATTAATCAAACAAAATCCAAAAAAAGAAAAAAGAAAAAGAAAAAAAAAAGAAGATAATATGAAAAGCCTTATTTGAAAAACAATTGAGCTGGAAAATAGATCTAGGAAAGATAATCTAAGAATTTTTGGACTTCCTGAAAATCATACTAAAAAAAAAAAAAAAAAGAGCCTAGACATAATTTTTTCAGGAAATCATCAAGAAGAACTACTATAATGTCCTAGAACCAGGGGATTAAATAGCCACTGAAAGAATTCAGTGATCCCTTCCTGAGAGAACCCCAAAATGAAAATTCAAAGGAACATCTAGCTAAATTTCAGAATTATCAAATTAAGGAGAAAATATTGCAACCAGCCAGAAAGAAAAAAATCAAAAATGGAGGACCCACAATCAGGTTTACCCAGGACCTAGCAGCTTTTATTTAAAAAGATCAAGGGGTATTGAATATAATATTCCAAAATTGATAGGAACTTGGATTGCAGCTAAGAATTAATTATACAGCAAAACTGAGTATTGTTTTTCAGGAAAAAAAGTTGGACATTCAATAAAATAGATGAATTTCATCTATTACTTATGAAAAGACCAGAGTTGAATAGAAAATTCGATTTTCAAATACAGAAATAAAAAGAAGCATAAAAAAGATAAAAAAGGAAAGACAAAAATAACTTTCTTTTAAAAATTAAAACTTATGTCCCTATATGGGAAGATATGGATAAAATTCAGAGATCTGAATCTCTGTTGTGAATATACTTAAAGATTGTTGATATAATTTGATGTTATTGTCATAATTGAAAAAAAGAAGTAGAAGAGGAATACTCTACTGAAAGAAGAGGAGAATGGAGTAAAAATGAGCCAAATTATATATCATAAGGAAGCAATAAAAGACTGATCACAATTGAGAGAAAGAGAGGAGGGGAGATAAGCATTGTGCAAACTTTATTCTCAGATTTGGCTCAAAGAGCGATTATCAAATACTTTTAACTTCATAGAGAAGTTTGCTTCACCCTATAAGGAAGTAGGAGGAGAAGAAGAAAAAGAAAAGGAAGAGGTTAATAAAAGGAAGACAAAAAGTAGAAGGGAAAAGGCATAAAAAGGGAGGCTGCAAAAGAAGAGCTCTGTTTGAAAGAGAAAGTTATCAGTTCCAAAATACTAGCGAGAAGGGAAAGTGAGAAAGGGAAAAGTGGGGCAAAACAAAAAGATGACAGGAAACACAGGGATAGTAATTCTATCTGTGAATGTGAAAGGGATGAACTCTCCCATAAAACAAAAGCAGATAACTATCACTCTTTGCAGATGATATGATGGTATACCTAGAAAACCCCAGAGATTCTACTAAAAAGCTATTAGAAATAATTCATAATTTTAGCAAAGTAGCAGGATACAAAATAAATCCCCATAAATCCTCAGCATTCTTATACACCACCAACAAAATCCAAGAGCAAGAGATACAAAGAGAAATTCCATTCAAAATAACTGTTGATAGCATAAAATATTTGGGAATCTACCTACCAAAGGAAAGTCAGGAATTATATGAGCAAAATTACAAAAAAGTTTTCACACAAATAAAGTCAGACTTAAATAATTGGAAAAATATTAAGTGCTCTTGGATAGGCCGAGCAAATATAATAAAGATGACAATACTCCCTAAACTAATTTATTTATTTAGTGCTATACCAATCAGACTTCCAAGAAAATATTTTAATGATTTAGAAAAAATAACAACAAAATTCATATGGAACAATAAAAAGTCGAGAATCTCAAGGGAATTAATGAAAAAAAAATCAAATGAAGGTGGTCTAGCTGTACCTGATCTAAAATTATATTATAAAGCAGCAGTCACCAAAACCATCTGGTATTGGCTTAGAAATAGATTAGTTGATCAGTGGAAAAGGTTAGGTTCACAAGACAGAATAGTCAACTATAGCAATCTAGTGTTTGACAAACCCAAAGATTCTAAATTTTGGGATAAGATTTCATTATTTGATAAAAACTGCTGGGATAACTGGAAATTAGTATGGCAGAAATTAGGCAAGGACCCACACTTAACACCACATACCAAGATAAGATCAAAATGGGTCCATGACCTAGGCATAAAGAACGAGATTATAAATAAATTAGAGGAACATAGGATAGTTTATCTCTCAGACTTGTGGAGGAGAAAGAAATTTGTGACCAAAGATGAACTAGAGACCATTACCAATCACAAAATAGAAAATTTTGATTATACCAAATTAAAAAGCCTTTGTACAAACAGAACGAATGCAAACAAGATTAGTAGGGAAGTAACAAACTGGGAAAACATCTTTATAATTAAAGGTTCTGATAAAGGCCTCATTTCCAAAATATATAGAGAACTGACTCAAATTTATAAAAAATCAAGCCATTCTCCAATTGATAAATGGTCAAAGGATATGAACAGACAATTTTCAGATGAAGAAATTGAAACTATTACCACTCACATGAAAGAGTGTTCCAAATCACTATTGATCAGAGAAATGCAAATTAAGACAACTCTGAGATATCACTACACTCCTGTCAGATTGGCTAAGATGACAGGAAAAAACAATGATGAATGTTGGAGGGGATGCGGGAAAACGGGGACATTGATGCATTGTTGGTGGAGTTGTGAACGAATCCAGCCATTCTGGAGAGCGATCTGGAATTATGCCCAAAAAGTTATCAAACTGTGCATACCCTTTGATCCAGCAGTGTTTCTATTGGGCTTATACCCCAAAGAGATACTAAAAAAGGGAAGGGGACCTGTATGTGCCAAAATGTTTGTAGCAGCCCTGTTTGTAGTGGCTAGAAACTGGAAAATGAATGGATGCCCATCAATTGGAGAATGGCTGGGTAAATTGTGGTATATGAATGTTATGGAATATTATTGCTCTGTAAGGAATGACCAGCAGGATGAATACAGAGAGGCTTGGAGAGACCTACCTGGACTGATGCTAAGTGAGATGAGCAGAACCAGGAGATCATTATACACTTCGACAATGATATTGTATGAGGATGCATTCTGATGGAAGTGGATTTCTCTGACAAAGAGACTTAACTGAGTTTCATTGGAGAAATGATGGACAGAAACAGCTACACCCAAAGAAGGAATACTGGGAAATGAATGTGAACTATTTGCATTTTTGATTTTCTTCCCGAGTTATTTTTACCTTCTGAATCCAATTCTCCCTGTGCAACAAGAGAACTGTTTGGTTCTGCAAATATGTATTGTATCTAGGATATACTGCAACATGTTTAGCATATATAGGACTGCTTGCCATCCTGGGGGGGGGGAGGAGAGAGGGAGGGGAAAAAATGAAACATAAGTGATTGCAAGGGATAATGTCGTGTAGAAATTATCCTGGCATGGATTCTGTCAATGCGAAGTTATTATTAAATAAAATAAAATTTATTATCAAAAAAAAAAAAAAAAGCAGATAGCAGAGTGGATTAAAAGCCAGAATCATACAATTTGTTGCTTACAAGAAATTATTTAAAGAAGAATGATACATTTAGAGTAAAGGTAAAAGGCTGGAACAGAATGTCTTATGCTTCAGCTGAGATAAAAACAAAACAAAACAAAACAAACAAACAACAACAACAAAAAAAGGGATATCAATTCTGATTGCACATCAAGCAAAAGCAAAAAAAAAAAAATAGATACAATTAAAAGAAATAAGGAAGGAAACTACATCCAGCTTAAAGGTACCATAGATAATGAAGTTATATCACTAATAAACATACATACAGCAAATATATAGCATGTGAATTCCTAGAGAAGTAAGGAGAGTTACAAGAAGAATTAGACAGTACAACTATATTAGTTGGGATTTCAAACTTTCTCTCTCAGAACTAGATAAAGCAAAACTTAAAATAAATAAGAAAGAAGTTAAGGAGGTAAATAGCATTCTAGATAAGTTAGGTATGATAAAACTTTGCATAAAATTGAATGAAGACAGAAAAGAATATACCTTTTTTCTCAGCAGTAAATGAAACCCATAGAAAAACTGACCATGTATTAGGGCATAATTATTTCAAAATCAAATGCAGAAAGATGGAAATAGTAAATGTATCTATCTATAATCTTAATGCAATATAAATTACATTTAATAAAATGCCAGGCAAAAACAGACCAAAAATTAATTGGAAACTAAATAATCTAATCCTAAAGAATGAGTGTGAGAAACAACAAATCATAGTCCCAATCAATAATGTCATGCAAATAATGGCAACAATAAGACAATATGCCAAAATTTGTGGGATGTAGAAAAAGAGGTTATTCAAGGAAATTTATCATCTCTAGATACTTACTTGCATAAAATAGAAAAAGAAAAGATCAATGAATTGGGTTTGCAACTTAAAAAGCTAGAAAAAGAACAAATTAAAGACCCCCAAGTAAATACCAAATATTAGATTTTAAAAGTAAAAGGGGAGATTAATAAAATTGCAAGTAAGAAAACTGTTGAGTTAATGAATAAAAAAAAGAGTTAGTTTTATGAAAAAAAAATAAAGATTTAGTTAATTTGATTAGAAAAAGGCAAGAAGAAAATTGTTTGTTTCAAAAATGAAAAATCAGAACTTTCCCCCAATGAAGAGGAAATTAGAGAATAATTAGAAGTTATTTTGCCCAACTATATATCAATAAATATGATCATCTAAATGAAATGGAGCAACCTACAAAAATATAGATTGCCCAGATTAACAGAAGAGGAAAATCCAAGCTAAAATGGGGTATATTACATCCCATCCAAAGACAAAAAAGACCTATTAAAATTGATCAAAGGAAAAGATGGGGAAAAGAATTGTGTGACTTACTCTTGTTAGATTTGGCTCAGAGAGAGAATATCAGACACATTTAGCTTCACAGCGAAACTTGTTTGACCCTGTAGAGAAGGAGGAGGGGAAAATGGAAAGAAAAGTGGGAGGCTAATACAAGAGAGAACAGAAGTAGAGGAGAAAATATATAAGAAAGGGGGAGGGGCTACAAAAGGAGAGAGCTGTTTGAGCGAGATGATGTTCAGAAGCAAAATAATAGGAAGGAGTGAAAGAGGGAAAGAAAAGAGAAAAGTATAACTGGGAGAAAACAAAAGGGCAGGAAATACAGATATTAATTTTACCTGCCAATGTGAATGGGATGAATTCTCCCATAAAATGAAAATGGATAGCAGACTAGATTAAAACCCAGAATCCTACAATTTGTTATTTACAAGAAACACATTTAAAACAGAGTGAAACATTCAGAATAAAGGTAAAAGGCTGAAGAAGAATCTGTTATGCTTCAGCTGAAGTAAAAAAAGCAAGGGTAGAAATCCTGATCTCAGATCAAGCAAAAAGGAAAACAGATCTAATTAAAAGAAACAAGGAAGGAAACCACATCCAATTTAAACTTATCATAGATAATGAAGTAATATCAATACTAAACACATGTACTAAGTGGTATAGCATGCAAATTTTAAAGAAGAGCTATAAGAAGAGTTAAAAAGCACAACTATACTGATGGGAATCTTAAACTTGCTCTCTCAGAATTATATAAATCAAAGCATAAAATAAATAAATAAGAAGTTAAGGAGGTAAGTATAATTCTAGATAAATCAGGTATGGTAAACCTTTGTAGAAAACTGAATGAAGATAGAAAAGAATATACTTTATTCCCAGCAGAACATGAAACCTATATAAAAACTTGTTGGAATCCTTACTAAATGCTAAGTAATTAGAGTTGATCTAATCTTACAAGAAGTTGTTTTGGCCAGAACCTGAAACAAGGTACTAAGTAGAACTAATCAAGACAAGGCTTGTGTTCCCACCTTTACTCATTGGACTCCACAAGTATGCTAGCTTCACAAAGTACACTTTCTAACTTCAAGAGAGTTCACACCTCCCTTAAAGTCATTGGGCCAGAGAGCACTATGGGAGAAAACCCATAATCCCATTCTCTCAGAAGAGGCAGATAAAAAGCCAGCGATGAAGGATCTATGGGAGAATACATTTTTTCCTCTTGGCTGGCTGATCGCGCTAGACTCGAGAGAAACGACTCTGCTGCAGAGAACACTTTTGCCGGACTTCAGTGGAGCTACGCCAGAAGCCCTCTCTCCGCAAATTGGTGGCTGGGCTCCCCAGAAGGAGATAAGAGAGATCTTCCATCTCTGTTGGAGGCAGAAGAAGGCAGAGGCAGAGGCAGAGGCTGAAGGACAGAACCCTTGGATTTGGAGACATCCGAAGGGCTCTAAGCCTCTAAACCGGCTGTCCTCTGAGAACAAACTCCAACATTTGAACTCTAACATTTGGCGCCCGAACAGGGACCCTACTTTCACTGAAGAAGTCTCCAGTGACCAGGAACTGAGTGAGTACAACCTTTTTTGGCTGAAATGGGACAGATCCTAGGTAAAGATTCTCCATCCCCCACCCCAACCCCAGACCCACCCAAGAGTGGTGCTATAGAAAGCCTGCTTAAGCTGATAGAAGATCAAGGGCTACTTGTAACTTGGGGACAGACAGCTAGACTTCTGGCTACATTAAAACGCACCTCCCCTTGGTTCTTAGAGGAAAAGCAAATCTCTCTAAAAAACTGGGCATTGGTTGGTCAACAGATGTCTGCATATAACAATGAAAACGGTCCTCGTTCAGTTTCCATTGCAGTGTTCTATTTATACAATACAATACAGATGGCCTTAAAATACCAGGATATCCAAAGGGGGAAGCCTGAGATAAAGGAGGAAGACAAAGAACAGATTAATGGCCATATCCCTACAGGGCAGGGAGACTTAAGTGAGGCTCAAGGGTGGGGTGAATCTGAGGCAGCCTCAGCCCCACCTGAGGAGCAGGTAATTGACTTTCCTTCATCAACTCCACCCTCCGGGATGGAGGGAGGAGGGGTAGTGGGGGGGGCAGTGACAGCACCAGCACCTCCCCCCCAGCATCTAGCACCTTCCCCCCAGCATCCAGCACCTCCCCCCCAGCATCCAGCACCTCCCCCCGGCATCCAGCACCTCCCCCCCAGCATCCAGCTGCTCCTTTGAGTAGATTGCAAAAGGGACTAATTAAGGCCAGAGAAGAAGGGGAAAATGTATTAGAATTTCAACACCACATTTTTCCTGTAATTCAACAGTTTAATTCTTCAGGTCAAGAAAGTAGAAGATACTCACCTTTTGATATAGAAATCCTCAAAGACCTGAAAAAAGCTTGCACTCTTTATGGGGCTACATCAGCTTATGTTAAGATGCTATTGCAAAATTTGTCTTTTGAAATCTTGACCCCTAATGACTGGAAATCGATAGCAAAAATATGCCTAGAACCTGGACAGAACTACTTGTGGCTTTCTGAATATAGTGAGCTCTGTAGGATACAAGCCCAACAAAATATTCAAAGTGGAGTTCATACTGCAATCACCTGTGACCTACTAACAGGTACAGGTCCTTATGCAGATATCGCAGCACAAATTGGTTATTCTGTAGCAGCATATCAGCAAATTGCTGATAATGCTATCAAAGCGTGGGCTTCTCTTCACAATAAAGACGACAAGGGGGGGGCCTTCACAAAAATAACACAAGGGCCAAATGAACCCTTCGCTGACTTTGTGGGACGCTTGCAGACAGCTATCATAAGAACAAATGGAGAAAATGCAATAACAGACATCTTGATAAGGCAACTTGCTAAGGAAAATGCTAATGAGGTTTGCAGAAGAATTATACTAGGACTGCGCAAGGATGCTCCTTTAGAGGAACTCATAAGATGCTGTGCCACAGTGGACACAGGTGCCTTTTATAGCCAGGCTATGATGCAGACTTCCCAAAATCCAAACATGAGAAAACAGAATCCCTCTTGGCAAGGGACTTCCAGAGAGACTCGTAGATGCTTTCAGTGTGGAAAAGTAGGACATCTGAAAGCTCAATGTTGGTATAGAGATAGAATGGGAAGACAAGGTGGGAGAACAAGACCCCAAACCCCATGTCCAAAATGCAACAGAGGCTTCCATTGGGCCTCAGAATGCAGACAGATTCAGGGAAACGGGATGAGGGGCCCAGCCCCAGGGCCCAAGGCAAAAAACACTTGGGGCATGATGGCAGCCAATGGTGTACCCAGAGAGTGCCTAGAAGTCCAGTACCCAGACATGACCAATCAACCAGAAAGCCATATGATGGGAGAAGGGGATTACACAGTCAACCAGCCAGGAAGCAACCTGATGGCAGAAGGGAATTACAATTGGGGAGAATAGAGCTGTATGCAGCTGGGACAACTGAGATACCCCCTGGAGAGGTGAAATCTGTTCCTCTCCAGCCTATGGATCCCTTACCTCCAGGCACAGTAGGCTTGACCATTTCACCTTCTTGTATGTACAAAACAGTGTCCATCCACACACTGATGTGGGAAACTGGGGAATGTGTAGATAATATCCCAGTCACTAATACAGGTAGTCAATGTGTGACTTATCACCCAGGAGACGTAGTAGCATCAGGTTTACTCATACAGGATCCTAATAAGCAGCCTCGTGATAGTCACCCAGGTTCTGACTCCAGACCACAAAAACCAGAAATATATTGGACAGCAGCAGTAACGGCTGACCGACCTATGCTCACTATCTATATAAATGGCCTACCATTGGAAGGATTGGTAGACACAGGTGCGGATCGTACAGTTATTAGAAGTGCCAGTTGGCCCAGTCACTGGCCAAAGATTAAAGCAGATACCTATATGTCTGGAGTAGGAGGATCAATAGCAGCTGAAGTTAGTGCTGCCCCTATGAGATGGACTTTTGAAGGCAAAACAGGAGTTTTTACTCCTTTTATAGTTGAAAAAATCCCCATCAATCTGTGGGGAAGAGACGTTTTACAACAATTGGGGTTAAAAATGAGTACTTCGGTTTTTTAAGCAGGGCTGCTGTTGAAGGCCTGCCAACACTTTCACCTATTCCTATCCAATGGAAAACTGATACACCAGTGTGGATAGAACAGTGGCCCTTAAGTAGCGATAAAATTCAGGCCTTATTAGATATAGTACAGGAGCAGCTTGAACAAGGGCATTTACAACCTTCTCTAAGTCCTTGGAATTCACCAGTGTTCGTTGTAAAAAAGAAATCAGGAAAATGGAGGATGCTCACTGATTTAAGAAAAGTGAACGAACAGATGGAAACTATGGGAACTCTTCAGCCTGGACTTCCATCTCCTACTCAGCTTCCTAGAGAATGGCCTCTTTGGGTTATAGACATCAAGGATTGTTTCTATTCCATTCCTCTGGATAAGGAGGATATGAAGAGATTTGCCTTTTCGGTGCCCAGTGTCAATTTAGCTGAGCCTTATAAAAGATATGAATGGACGGTTTTGCCACAGGGTATGAAGAACAGCCCCACTATGTGTCAAATGTATGTTGCTGCTGCTCTTGCTCCAATAAGAAAAGCATTTCCAAAAGTTATGCTATTACATTATATGGATGATATATTGGGATGTGCACCGGAGGAACAAATTCTAGAAGCATGCCTACAAAAAACCATAGAAACACTAAGATACTACAAACTTCATATCGCTACAGAAAAAATTCAAAGGCATGCTCCTTTTCAATATTTAGGATATGAAATATATCCTAAGGCACTTACTGTACAAAAACTGTCTTTAAGAACAGAGAGGTTGAACACCTTAAATGATTTCCAAAAATTAATAGGAGATATCCAATGGATGCGTCCAGTATTAGGTTTAACTACCAATCAATTGCAACCCCTATATGACATTTTAAGGGGAGACACTGCTTTAAATTCACCACGCCGGCTTACAAAAGAAGCTCAAGAGACCTTGAGAGAAGTTGAACTGGCTTTATCCAATGTAGTTGAGAGAGTAACTCAAAAACCCTTGGAAATATCAGTTTTTGCTACGAAAGAAGCACCCACAGCAGTCCTTCATCAAGGAGACAGTGTGATAGAGTGGGTGAACCTCCCAGCACAACCAGAACAAAGCCTTACGCCTTACCCAGTGCTTGTGGCTAGGATTCTATTAAAGGCCATTAAACGAGCAATACAATTATCTGGGACAAGACCTGACAAGATATATACCTTCTATACAAATGCACAAATTAATGCATGCTGTGAAACCATCCCAGAGTGGCAGATTTTATTGGCCATGGCTCCAAATTTTGCACATGGATCTCCATTAAAGATAACCAGACTACTGCATAATTGGCAATGGATTTTTGAAGAGAAGGTTTCTAAGGTTCCTCTTGAAGGACCAACCATCTTTACAGACGCAGCCAAACAAAATATTTGTGCTGTATACTCTCATGATCTAACCGTAAAAAGAGTAGTCAGAACTCCTTTTCAGTCCACTCAGCAGAACGAATTATATGCGATCATGCTAGCTCTCACTTATTACCCAGGCGACATAAATATAATATCTGATTCAGCCTATTCAGTAGGTGTGGTACAAAGAATTGCCACAGCCCAAATAAAATTTGCAGCTTCTAATATATATCAGCTCTTTAAGGAACTTCAAGAGCAAGTGAGAAAGCATCCAGGAAAGATTTATATCCTGCATGTCCATTCACATAGTGGACTTCCAGGTCCTATTTTTGATGGAAATTCAAAGGCAGATAGCCTTTTAACTATGTTGGCCAGTACGCCTTTATTTCAGGAGGCCCAGGAATCCCATTCTAAATACCATCAGGCTGCTCGAGCTTTGCGTTTACAGTTTGGGATTACAAAAGAAGAAGCTAGGAGCATAGTGAAAAGCTGTACAGCTTGCCTTCCCTTCCAAGCTCCTACACTGCCTCCAGGGAAGAATCCTCGTGGTTTGAGACCCAATGAAATCTGGCAAATGGATGTGACTCATTATAAATCTTTTGGTCGTCTGTCTTTTATCCACGTTGTGGTAGACACCTTTTCAGGATTCACTTTTGCCATACCAGCAGCAAAAGAGACAGCCCGAGTGGTCACTGAATTCCTCATTCAAGCATTCGCAATTATGGGTGTGCCACAAGAAATAAAAACAGATAATGGACCGGCATATACCTCCAAACATTTTGAACACTTTTGTGCACAGTATAAGATTCTACACACTACTGGCATACCCTTCAATCCTCAAGGTCAAGCAATAGTAGAAAGAAGAAACAGAGACATTAAGACACTCCTCCAAAAACAAAAGAAAGGGGGAGCCACGGGTAACCCTAGAGAACTTCTAAATTTAGTTCTCTATACCATTAATTTTTTAATCTTTGATAAAGATGCACTGGCTCCAGCAGACAGGTTTTATAACCCACCAGAAGAGCAGTGTCCAGTGCGAGCAGCTCCACTATCCTTAGATAATCGCCAGGTGATGTGGAGAGACCCAGAAAGTGGTGAATGGAAGGGACCAGATAGGCTAACTGCTTGGGGGAGAGGATTTGCTTGCATCTCTACAGGTGGAGAAGGAATCAGATGGGTGCCTACGAGCCGCATTCGCCTTGTCCATCGCAGAAAGATGGAGCAGACCCTTGAAACAAAGGAGAAGACCCAAGAAATATCGGGTGGTTCTGTTGCTGATTGTGCTCATAAGAATTATTAGATTCCTGGCACATGAACTAATGGACAATGGAATCCTATTGGACTGTTTCTAGGACTTATGGACATGTGTAAATTTTCAGATGGATTCTTGTTATTTGTTACATTACTACTAGCCTGTGTTATATTGCTATGTGCTCATGTAAATTATGTATAATGCCTCCCATATTGATGGATTTATGTATACCATGTATATCTGTTACAAAGTTCTGGCCCATATTGATGGATTTATGTGTACCCCCTCAGAAACCCCCTATGTTTTAAAACAAAAGAAAGGGGGAGATGTTGGAATCCTTACTAACTGCTAAGTAATTAGAGTTGATCTAATCTTACAAGAAGTTGTTTTGGCCAGAACCTGAAACAAGGTACTAAGTAGAACTAATCAAGACAAGGCTTGTGTTCCCACCTTTACTCATTGGACTCCACAAGTATGCTAGCTTCACAAAGTACACTTTCTAACTTCAAGAGAGTTCACACCTCCCTTAAAGTCATTGGGCCAGAGAGCACTATGGGAGAAAACCCATAATCCCATTCTCTCAGAAGAGGCAGATAAAAAGCCAGCGATGAAGGATCTATGGGAGAATACATTTTTTCCTCTTGGCTGGCTGATCGCGCTAGACTCGAGAGAAACGACTCTGCTGCAGAGAACACTTTTGCCGGACTTCAGTGGAGCTACGCCAGAAGCCCTCTCTCCGCAAATTGGTGGCTGGGCTCCCCAGAAGGAGATAAGAGAGATCTTCCATCTCTGTTGGAGGCAGAAGAAGGCAGAGGCAGAGGCAGAGGCTGAAGGACAGAACCCTTGGATTTGGAGACATCCGAAGGGCTCTAAGCCTCTAAACCGGCTGTCCTCTGAGAACAAACTCCAACATTTGAACTCTAACAAAAACTGACCATGTTTTAGGGCATAATAATAATCTCAAAATCAAATGCAGAAAGACAGAAATAACAAATACATTTTGTTCAGGTCATGATGCAATAAGTTACATACAACAAAAGGTCAGGGGCAAATGGACCAAAAATTGTTTAGAAACAACATAATCTAATCCTACAGAATACATGTGTGTGAAACAACAAATCATAGTCACAACCAATAATTTCATCCAAAAGAATGACAACAGTGACACAACATGCCAAAATCTGAAGGATGCAGACAAAGTAGTTATTAGGGGAAATTTTATTTCTCTACATGCTTACTTGCATAAAATAGAGAAAGAGGAGGTCAATGAATTGGGCTTGCAACTGAAGAAGCTAGAAAAAGAACAAATTAAAAACCCTCAAATACCAAATTTAAAATTCTGAAAATAAAAGGGGAGATTAATATAATTGAAAGAAAACTATTGAATAAATAAAACCAAGAGTTGGTTTTATGAAAAAAAAATTAGATAAATCTCTAGTAAGTTGGTAAGAAAAAGAAAAGAAGAAAATCAAAATTGCAAGTCTCAAAAATGGAAAGAGAACATTCCACCAATAAAGAGGAAGTAAGAGCAATAATAAGAGCTATTTTGCCCAACTACATGTCAATAAATCTGATAATCTAAGTGAAGTGGAGGAATACCTACAAAAACATAGATCACCCAAATTAACAGAAGAGAAAATACAATACTTAAATAGGACCATTTTAGAAAAAGAAATAGAACAAGGTTTTAATCAACTCCCTAAGAAAAAAATCTTCACAGTCAGATAAATTTGCATGTGCATTTTATCAAACATTTAAAGAAAAAGTAATTCCAATACTATGCAAAATCATTGAAAAATAGGGAAAGAATGAATCCTACCAAATTCAGTTTATGACACAGATATGGTGCTGATATCTAAACCAGGTAGGGTCAAAAAAGAGAAAGAAAATTATAGACCAATTTCCTTAATGAATATTGATGCAAAAATCTTAAATAAAATATGAGCAAAGAAATTACAAAAAACCATGCCCAGGATAATATACCATGACCAAGTAGGACTTATACCAGGAATGTAGGGCTGGTTCCATATTATGAAAACTATGAGAATGATTGACTATATCAATAAGCATATGATTATCATATGATTATCTCAATAGATGCAGAAAAGCCATTTCAACATCCATTCCTATTAAAAACACTAGAGAATATAGTATAAATCATGTTTTCCTTAAAATGATGAGTAGCATTAATTTAAAACCATCAACAAGCATCATATGTAACAGGGACAAATTACAACCATTTCCAATATGATCAGGGGTGAAACCAGGTTTCCCACTGTCACAATTACTATTCAATATTGTATTAGAAAAGGAAACAAAAACAGGACCTGAAGAAAATGCCTTTTGAAATAGATTTAGAAAAATGGGGAAAAAAGCATATGATTCCTTACAAAATAGAAATGATAAATGGAAATAAAGGAACCCAACTTATCAAAAAAACACAATTTGTGAAAAGTAAAAAAATAAAATAAAATAAAATAACACAACAACTCACTTATAAGTTCAATTGGCCAAGTGAATAAGGAGTTAATTGAAGAAAATAATTAACTAAAAATTAGAATTGAACAGATGTAAGTGAATGACTCAATGAAACTTCAAGAATCAATGAAACAAAACCAAAATAAGTGAAAAAATTGAAGAAAATATAAAATGCCTCAGTGGAAAAAGAACTGACCTAGAAAATAGCCGTAAGAGGGACAATATAAAAATTGTATGACTTTCTGAAAACCATGATGGAAAAAAAAAGTAGCCAAGACAATATATTTCAGGAAATCATCAAGCAAAACTACCTAGATGCCCTAAAACCAAATAGCAAAATATCAATTTTAAAAATTCACAGATTAACTCCTGAAAGATTAAAACTTCAATTAACATCATAATTAGATTTCATAATTATCAGTCCAAGGAGGAAATAGTGTAAGCAGCCAGAAAAAAAACAAAAACAAAAACAAAAACAAAAACAAAAAACTCAGGAATTGAAGAGTCACAATCAGGATTATCTAGGAGCTAGCAGCTTCTACTATAAGGATCAAAAGGCCTGGAATATGATATTCCAAAGAACAAAGGAGCCTGTATTATAGACAAAAATAAAATAGACCCATTTCCAATAAAATCAGGGGGTGAAACAAGGTTTCCCAGTAGCACCAATAATGTTAAATATTGTAATTGAAATATTAGCATAACAATAAAAGAAGAAAAAGTAATAAAAAAAATTAGAGTAGGTAATGAGGAAACCATATGGTATACTCAGAGAATCCTAAAGAATCAACTAAAAAACTACTGGAAACAATTCACAACTCATACAAAGTTACAATATACAAAATAAATCCCAATAAATCATCAGCCTTTTAACATATTACCAACAGTCCATGAACAAGTGATACAATGAGAAATTCAATTTAAAATAAATGTAGATTAAAAAAAAAATATTTGAGAGTCTACTAGCCAAGGCAAAGTCAGGAACTATATGAACACAATTACAAAACAGTTTCTACACAGCAAATTGAAAAAACATGAAATGTTCATGGGTAGACCGAGCAAATATAATAAAAATTATAATATTACCTTAATTAATCACCTTATTCTATGCTATGCCAATCAAACTCCCAAGAAATTATTTTACAGAGCTAGAAAAAATCATAACAGAGTTCATCTGGAAGAACAAAAGATCACAAATTTCAAAGGAGTTAATGGAAAAAAAAAATTCAAATTAAGATGGCTTAACTGCACCAGAACTGAAACTATATTATAAAACAGTGGTCATCAAATCAGTGGAGTAGTCAATCAGGTGGACTAGGTTAGTTTCACAACACATAATTATCAATGACTAAAGTAATCTAGTATTTGATAAACCCAATGACCCCAGTTTGTGAAATATAAACTCTATCTTTTTGGGGGGAAAACTGGAAATTACTATGGCAGAAATTAGGTACTGATACACATCTAACTTTATCTAACTGAAATGGGTTAATGATTTAGACATAAAGAATTATAATATAGGCAAATTAGAAGAAAAAAGGATAGTCTACTTTTCAGATCTGTGAAGAAGAAAGAGTTAGTGGCCAAAGAACAACTAGTGTACATTATACAATATAAAATGGATAATTTTGATTATATTAAGTTAAAAAGTTTTGTATAAACAAAACCAAATGCAGACAAGATTAGAAGGGAAGCAATATATTGGGGGGAAATTTATATTCAGAGTTCTGATAAAGGCCTCATTTCTTAAATATATATTGAATTGACTCAAATTTATAAGAATCCAAGCCATTCTGCAAATGAGAAATGGTCAAAGGATATGAAAAGAAAATTTTCAGATGAAGCAATTAAAACCGTTTATTGTCATATGAAAAGGTGCTCTAAATGACTATTTGTTAGAATTCTTACAAGGTACTGAGTAAGTGGAATTGAGGAGACATTGGTTTAAATCTAGTTTAGCATTGAGTTAATCCTACAACAAATAATGGTTTCCTAGTGATATAATGATTGGTGTATACTCAGTGTGGGATATATAAGGAGGAGCTGTCAGGGCCAGAAAGGACAAGTCCACTAGAAGCTCTCTGAAGAGGAGACAAATTCAGATTCATTCCATCTCCCACCTTTGTGCTGGCTGGAAGCTGAAGCTGGCATAGGCAAAGGACTAGTGGCAGGAGCTATAGGAACCAAGGAGAGAGACAGGTCTCTAAGAAAGCTAACTAGGACCAAAGAAGGAGACAAGACTTTGAAAGAGACAATAAAGGATTTGGACTTTAACTCCTGACTGCATTTGGGGGTGATTACACTGAACTGAAACAAAGGGGGCCTCCAGAAGCTCCCCAAGAAACATGCTCCCAGAGAACATTATATTTTAGAGAATAATATTACAACTATTGATAACAGAAATGTAAATTAAGACAACTCTGAGGTACTACCACACATCTCTCAAATTAGCTAAGATGATAGGAAAAGATAATTGTGAATGTTGGAGAGGATATGGGAAAATGGGAACATTAATACAATTGTTGGTGATGCCATGAACTGAAGCAACCACAGTGGAAAGCAATTTGGCTCTAGGTCCAAAGGTCTATCAAATAGTAAATACCCTTTGATTCATCACTGCCTCTACTGTATCTATATCCCAAAGATCATAAAAAAAAGGGGAAAAGTAATTATGTGTGCAAAAATATTTGTGATAATGCTTTTTATACTAGCAAGGTCCTGGAAGCTGAGTGGATGCCCATCAATTTGAGAATGGGTGAATAAATTATGGTTCATGAATGTTATGGGATATTATTATTTTACAAGAAACAATCAATGGGATGTATTCAGAGAGGTCTCAAGAGTCATATGTGAACTGAGGTTAAATGAAGTAAGTAGAAGCAGGAGAATATTGCACATAGCAAAAGCAAGATTAGGCTCTTATTGTTTCTGACAGATGTGACTCTTTTTCAACTGAAAGATGATTCAGGCCACTTCTAATGGTCTTGTAATGAAAAGTGACATTTGCACCCAAAGGGAGAACTGTGGGGACTAAATGTGGATCATAATATAATATTTTCATTCTTTTTGTTTTGTTTTGCTTGCATTTTGATTTTTTTTCTACTTGTTTTTTCTTTTTGATCTGATTTTTCTTGTGCAGCATGATAATTGTGGAAATATATAGAGAGGAATTACACATGTTTAACACATATTGGATTATTTGAAGTCTAGTGGAGAAGGTAGAGGGAAGGGAGGAAAAATATTTTGGAACTCAAAGTTTTCCAATGTTGAATGTTGAAAAATATCTATGCATATGTTTTGGAAATAAAAAGCTTTAATTTAAAAAAGTTCATCTGGAAGAATAAAATGTCAAGATTTCAAGGGAATTAATGAAAATATTAAAATTAAGGTGGCCTCACTATACCAGATCTAAAATTATGTTATAAAGCATTTGGCAACAAAACCATTTGCTACTAGCTAAGAATAGAATAGTTGATCAGTGTGGTAAGTTAATTTCACAATACATAATAGTCAAAGACTATAAATAATCTCGTATTTGAAAAACTCAAAGTTCCTAGTTTCTTGGATAAGAACTCATTGTATGACAAAAAATACTATGAAAATTTGAAAATTATATGGTAGAAATTAGGTATTGACCAACATGCAATACCCTATACCAAAGTGAGGTTGAAATGAATTCATGATTTAAATATAAATAGAGCTACTATAGCAAGTTAGAAAAACAAAGGATAGTGAACCCCTCAGATCTGTGAAAAAGGAAGGAATTTGTTGTCAAAGAATAAGTAGAGCACATCACAAAGAAAAATGTAGATTTATTTGATTATATTTTTCTACAAACAGTGCAGACAAGATTAGAAGGGAAGCAGAAAATTGAGAAATATTTTATATCTAAGGGTTCTGATCAAGGCTTCATTTCTAAAATATATGGAGAATGGACTCAAATGTTTAAGAATTCGGACTTCCGGTTAAGATGGCGGAGAGAAGGCACACAGCTGTGTAAACTCCACGCTTTCTCTCACTATCCATTTCATTACAAGCCTCTGAATTAATGCTTGACTGAAAAAAAAAAAAACCCACAAATAGTTACCAAGAGAAGCCATCCTTGAGATTCACCAAGAAAGGTCTGTCTTTACTGGAGGGCTGGGACGGTTTTAGATCGGGTGCAGGCGGTGGGCAGCGCCAGTGAGAGCACGGGAGCAGCCTGGAGAGGGGGTGGGGAGTGATCGCAGCCGTCTCTGCGGGGAGAACTTCGCTACAGGATTAGATACTTTGCTCCGGCAGCAAGTCAGCAGCCCAGCAGAGAAGCTAAAAACACGGGGGTGAAGAATACAACCCCAAACAGCTGGAGTCTCTCGGGACCTGGCCGCCCCCTCCCCCCCCACAGTGACTCAGCACGATCTGGGATCTCAGAGCGCCGGCACAGCACAGTAAGGCTAGTGCCTCACTGCTGCCCCACCGCAGTCTGTAGAGGAAGCTCGGTAACACACCCAGCCCCTCCCCCAAAGAAAGACTCCAGTTTTTTCTGTTTTTCTTTGGTAGTTTGTCTTTGATTATTAGACAGAATGAGCAAGAAACTGAAGAGGACTTTAACCCTTGACAGCTTCTATACAGATAGAGAGCAGACTCTAAATCCTGAGGAGACTAAAAACAGACTGTCTCCAGGTGAATCCCCAAAGAAGGAGATCATCTGTTCCTCAGCACAGATGAACCTCATAGAAGTAATTTAAAAGGCTCTCACAAGGCAGCTAGAAGAAAAATGGGAAAAGCAGAGTGAGGCTTGGCAAAAGGAGAGGGAAGTTTGGGAAAAGGAGAGGGAGGCTTGGCAAAAGAGCCTGGATAAGTCAGTTAAAGAGAGAGTGGATAAAGAAGTAAAATCCTTGAAAAATAGGATTGGTGAACTGGAAAACAAAATTGGCGAAATGGAAAAAAATTCCACAGAACAAAAGAACTCAATGGGACAATTAGAAAAAGATTTTTAAAAAGTGAGTGAAGAAAATACTTCACTGAAAATCAGAATTGAACAATTGGAATTGAATGACTCGAGGAGACAAGAAGAATCAGTCAAGCAAATCCAAAAAAATCAAACAATGGAAAAGAATGTGAAATACCTTCTGGGGAAGACAACAGACCTGGAAAACAGATCCAGGAGAGACAATCTGAGAATCATTGGACTTCCAGAAAAACATGATGAAAAAAAGAGCCTGGACACTATTTTCCAGGAAATTATCAAAGAGAACTGCCCAGAAGTCATAGGAACAGAGGAAAAAATAAACATTGAAAGGATTCATCGATCACCCACTGAAAGGGATCCTAAAATCAAAACACCAAGGAATATAGTGGCCAAATGCCAGAACCCTCAGATGAAGGAAAAAATATTGCAAGCGGCTAGAAAAACCCAATTCAAGTATCAAGGAGCCACAATAAGGATCACCCAGGATCTGGCAGCATCCACATTAAAAGATCGAAGGGCCTGGAATATAATATTCCAAAAGGCTAAGGAACTTGGTATGCAACCAAAAATAACTTACCCAGCAAGAATGAGCATCTTTTTCCAGGGAAGAAGATGGACATTCAATGAAGTAAGCGAATTCCATCTATTTCTAATGAAAAAGCCAGAACTTAACAAAAAGTTTGATCTACAAATATAGAACTCAAGAGAAATCTAAAAAGGTAAAGATTAATCTTGGGAACTATATTTTGACTATATAGATGTATAAAGAATACATGTATACCTTGTTCTAGAAATTGATGTGGAAAGGACATTGTACCAGAAAAAGGGTAAAGTGGGGGTAGTACATCTCATAAAGAGGCATAGGAAACCTATTACATCTGAGAGAAAGAATGGAGGAGGATGAATATAGTGGGTATCTTACTGCCTTCAGAATTGGCTTTAAGTGAAAAATCTTAAGACATATTCAATCTATGGTGAAACTTCTCCCACCTCATTGAAAAGTGAGAAGGGAAAAGTGAAAAGGGAAGGAATAAGCTAAGAGGAAGGGAATACGGAAACTGGGAGGGAAAGGGGTAAGATAGGAGGAGGAACTCTAAGGCGGGGGGAGGGATACTAAAAAGGGAAGGCTGTGAGAAGCAAGTGGTGCTCACAAGCTTAATACTGGAAAGGGGCGAAAGGGGAAAGAAGGGAGAAAAGCATAAAACGGGGTTAACAAGATGGCAAGTAATACAGAATTGGTCATTCTAACCATAAATGTGAATGGGGTAAACTCCCCCATAAAGAGGAAGCGGTTAGCAGAATGGATTAAAAGCCAGAATCCTACAATATGTTGTTTACAGGAAACACACCTGAAGCAGGGAGATACATGCAGGTTAAAGGTAAAAGGTTGGAGCAAAATCTACTATGCTTCAGGTGAAGTCAAAAAAGCAGGGGTAGCCATCCTGATCTCAGATCAAGCTAAAGCAAAAATTGATCTAATTAAAAGAGATAAGGAAGGGCACTATATCTTGCTAAAGGGTAGCATGGATAATGAAGCACTATCTATATTAAACATATATGCACCAAGTGGTGTAGCATCTAAATTCTTAAAAGAGAAACTAAGAGAGCTGCAAGAAGAAATAGACAGTAAAACTATAATAGTGGGAGATCTTAACCTTGCACTCTCAGAATTAGATAAATCAAACCACAAAATAAATAAGAAAGAAGTCAAAGAGGTAAATAGAATACTAGAAAAGTTAGATATGATAGATCTCTGGAGAAAATGTAATGGAGACAGAAAGGAATACACTTTCTTTTCAGCAGTTCATGGAACCTATACAAAAATTGACCATATATTAGGACATAAAAACCTCAAACTCAACTGCAGTCAGGCAGAAATAGTAAATGCATCCTTTTCAGACCACGATGCAATGAAAATTACATTCAACAAAAAAGCAGGGGGAAGTAGACCAAAAAATAATTGGAAACTAAATAATCTCATACTAAAGAATGATTGGGTGAAACAGCAAATCATAGACACAATTAATAATTTCACCCAAGAAAACGATAATAATGAGACATCATACCAAAATGTATGGGATGCAGCCAAAGCGGTAATAAGGGGAAATTTCATATCTCTAGAGGCCTATTTGTATAAAATAGAGAAAGAGAAGGTCAATGAATTGGGTTTGCAACTAAAAACGCTACAAAAGGAACAAATTAAAAACCTCCAGTCAAACACTAAACTTGAAATTCTAAAAATAAAAGGTGAGATCAATAAAATTGAAAGTAAAAAAAAAAAAAAAAAAAAAAACTATTGAATTGATTAATAAAACTAAGAGTTGGTTCTATGAAAAAACCAACAAAATAGACAAACCCTTAGTAAATCTGATTAAAAAAAGGAAAGAGGAAAATCAAATTGTTAGTCTTAAAAATGAAAAGGGAGAACTCGCCAGTAACGAAGAGGAAATTAGAGCAATAATTAGGAGTTACTTTGCCCAACTTTATGCCAATAAATTCGACAACTTAAATGAAATAGAAAAATACCTCCAAAAATATAGCTTGCCCAAACTAACAGAGGAAGAAGTAAATATCCTAAACAGTCCCATCTCAGAAAAAGAAATAGAAACAAACTATCAATCAACTCCCTAAGAAAAAGTCCCCAGGACCAGATGGATTTACATGTGAATTCTACCAAACATTTAAAGAACAATTAACTCCAATGCTAAATAAACTATTTGAAAAAATAGGGATTGAAGGAGTCCTACCAAACTCCTTTTATGACACAGATATGGTACTGATACCTAAACCAGGTAGGCTGAAAACAGAGAAAGAAAATTATAGATCAATCTCCCTAATGAATATTGATGCTAAAATCTTAAATAAAATATTAGCAAAAAGATTACAGAAAATCATCCCCAGGATAATACACTATGACCAAGTAGGATTTATACCAGGAATGCAGGGTTGGTTCAATATTAGGAAAACTATTAGCATAATTGACTATATCAATAACCAAACAAAAACAAAAACCATATGATCATCTCAATAGATGCAGAAAAAGCATTTGATAAAATCCAACAGCCATTCCTAATAAAAACACTTGAGAGCATAGGAATAAATGGACTTTTCCTTAAAATAGTCAGGAGCATATATTTAAAACCATCAGTAAGCATCATATGCAATGGGGAAAAACTGGAACCTTTCCCAGTAAGACCTGGAGTGAAGCAAGGTTGCCCTCTATCAACATTATTATTTAATATCGTATTAGAAACACTAGCCTCAGAAATTAGGCAAGGACCCACACTTAACACCATATACTAAGATAAGATCAAAATGGGTCCATGACCTAGGTATAAAGAACGAGATTATAAATAAATTAGAGGAACATAGGATAGTTTATCTCTCAGACTTGTGGAGGAGAAAGAAATTTGTGACCAAAGATGAACTAGAGACCATTACCAATCACAAAATAGAAAATTTTGATTATATCAAATTAAAAAGCCTTTGTACAAACAGAACGAATGCAAACAAGATTAGTAGGGAAGCAACAAACTGGGAAAACATCTTTACAATTTAAGGTTCTGATAAAGGTCTCATTTCCAAAATATATAGAGAACTGACTCAAATTTATAAAAAATCAAGCCATTCTCCAATTGATAAATGGTCAAAGGATATGAACAGACAATTTTCAGATGATGAAATTGAAACTATTACCACTCATATGAAAGAGTGTTCCAAATCATTATTGATCAGAGAAATGCAAATTAAGACAACTCTGAGATACCACTACACACCTGTCAGATTGTCTAAGATGACAGGAAAAAATAATGATGAATGTTGGAGGGGATGCGGGAAAACGGGGACACTGATGCATTGTTGGTGGAGTTGTGAACGAATCCAGCTATTCTGGAGAGCAATCTGGAATTATGCCCAAAAAGTTATCAAACTGTGCATACCCTTTGATCCAGCAGTGTTTCTATTGGGCTTATACCCCAAAGAGATACTAAAAAAGGGAAAGGGACCTGTATGTGCCAAAATGTTTCTGGCAGCCCTGTTTGTAGTGGCTAGAAACTGGAAAATGAATGGATGCCCATCAATTGGAGAATGGCTGGGTAAATTGTGGTATATGAATGTTATGGAATATTATTGCTCTGTAAGGAATGACCAGCAGGATGAATACAGAGAGTCTTGGAGAGACCTACATGGACTGATGCTAAGTGAGATGAGCAGAACCAGGAGATCATTATACACTCCGACAACAATATTGTATGAGGATGTATTCTGATGGAAGTGGATTTCTATTTTCAATGGATAAATGATGGACAGAAACAGCTACACCCAAAGAAGGAACACTGGGAAATGAATGTGAACTATTTGCATTTTTGATTTTCTTCCCAAGTTATTTTTACCTTCTGAATCCAATTCTCCCTGTGCAGCGGGAGAACTGTTTGGTTTTGCAAATATGTATTGTATCTAGGATATACTGCGACATATTTAACATATATAGGACTGCTTGCCATCTTGGGGGGGTTGGGGGGTGGAGGCAGGGAGGGGAAAAAACAAAACATAAGTGAGTGCAATCTGGAATTATGCCCAAAAAGTTATCAAATTGTGCATACCCTTTGATCCAGCAGTGTTTCTATTGGGCTTATATCCCAAAGAAATACTAAAGAAGGGAAAGGGACCTGTATGTGCCAAAATGTTTGTGGCAGCCCTATTTGTAGTGGCTAGAAACTGGAAAATGAATGGATGCTCATCAATTGGAGACTGGCTGGGTAAATTGTGGTATATGAATGTTATGGAATATTATTGTTCTGTAAGAAATGACCAGCAGGATGAATACAGAGAGGACTGGCGAGACTTACATGAACTGATGCTAAGTGAAATGAGCAGAACCAGGAGATCATTATACACTTCGACAACGATATTGTATGAGGACATATTTTGATGGAAGTGGATTTCTTTGACAAAGAGACCTAACTGAGTTTCAATTGATAAATGACAGACAAAAGCAGCTACACCCAAAGAAAGAACACTGGGAAACGAATGTGAACTATCTGCATTTTTGTTTTTCTTCCCAGGTTATTTATACCTTCTGAATCCAATTCTCTCCTTGCCATCTAGGGGAGGGGGAAAAAATTGGAAAAGAAATGAGTGCAAGGGATAATGTTGTCAATATAAAGTAATCATTAAATTAAAATTTAAAAAATGTTTAAGAATTCAAGCCATTTTACAGTTGATAGTCAAAGGATAGGTACAGACAAATCACAGAAGAAGAAATTGAAACTATCTCCAGTCATATGAAAAGATGCTCTAAATTACAGTTGATCAGAGAAATGCAAATTTAAAAAAAAAGAAAAAAAAAAAAACTTGGTGGTACCACTGCATGTCTCTCAGATTGGTTAAGGTGACAAGAAATTATAATGATCAGTGTTGGAGAGGATATTGGAAAATTGGGACACTGATACATTGTTGGTGGTATTGTAAACTAATCCAATCATGCCTGAGAGCATTCTGAAACTATGTTCAAAAAGCTGCCCAACTGGACATACCATTTTATCCAGCAATATCTCTATCCCAAAGAAATCATTAAAAATTGAAGAGGTCCCAAATGTGCAAAAATGTCTGTAACAGCCCCTTTTGTAGGGACAAGGAACTGGAAGTTGACTGTATGCCCATCAGTTGAGAATGGTTGAATAATATATGGTACATGAATGTTATAGAATATTATTGCTCTGTAAGAAATAATCAGCATAGTGACTTCAGAAAGGCCTGGAGAGACCTCATGAACTGATGCTATGTAAAGTGAGTAGAATGAAGAGAAATATACACAGAAACAAAAAGATTATACAATAATCAATTCTGATGGATATGGTTCTTCTCAATAATGAGATGATTCATGCCAGTTTCAATGGTCTTGTGATGAAGAGAACTATCTGCACCAAGAGAGAGGATTGTGGGTACTAAGTGTGAACCACAATATAGTATTTTCACTCAATTTGTTGTTTGCTTGCATTTTGTTTTCCTTATTTTTTTTCTTTTTTTTAATCTGATTTTTCTTGTGCAGCATGATATTTGTCAGTGACATATAGTAATGCTGATAATTTGTGTGGCATAATGTTATATTCTGCAATTTTGCTAAAGCTGTCAGTTATTTCTAAGAAGTTTTGGGATTGTTTTCTAAGATTCTCTACATGTATCATCATATCATCTGAAGAGAGTGATAGTTTTATTTCCTAATTGCCTATTCTAAATCCTTTAATTTCTTTTTTTCTTTTGTTATTGCAAAAAATAACATTTTAGTTAAATGTTGAATAATAGTGGTAATAATGGGCATCCTTGCTTTACCTCTATCTTATTAGGAATGCATCCAGCTTTTCTCAAATGCAAATAATGCTTGCTATTGGTAATATTTAGATACTTCTTATTATTTTAAGGAAAGTTCCCTTTATTCCTTTGCACCCTAGTGCTTTTAATATGAATGGCTTATATATTTTTCAACAGCGTTTTTTTTCCATCTATTAATATTATCACATTGATATGTTTCATTATAATAATACTTTTCCTGACATTGAACTAGCCCTGAATTCCTAGTATAAACCCCATTTTCTCATAGTGTATTATCCTGCTGATAAGTTGCTGTAATCTCTTTGCTAATATTTTATTTAAATTTTTGCATCACTATTTATCAGTGAGATTGATCTATACTTTTCTTTCTCTATTTGGACTTCTACTGGTTTAGGTATCAGTATCCTATTTGTGTCATAGAAAGAATTTGGTAGCACTTTTTTATGCATTTTTCTAAATAGTTTGCATAGTATTGAAATTAATTTTTTTAAATGTTTGATAGAATTCACTTGAAGATTTTTTCCTTAAGGAGTTCATTAATGGCTTTTTTCAATTTCTATTTCTAAAATGAGATTATTTGAGTAATTTATTTCTTCTTCTGTTAATCTGGGCAATTTTTATTTTTGTAATTTGTTGGAATCCTTACTAACTGCTAACTAATTAGAGTTGATCTAATCTTACAAGAAGATGTTTTGGGCAGAACCTGAAACAAGGTACTAAGTAGAACTAATTAATACAAGGCTTGTGTTCACACCTTTACTTATTGGAGTTCAATGAGTTCACACCTCCCTTGAAGCTCTTTGGGAGCATAAATAGAGCTTCAATGGGCCAGTCAAGGAAGTTCTTCAGAGTGAAGATGCTACAAGTCGAGATTTCTCCGGGAATGACATGAAGAATGGAGCTGGCTGGAGGCTGAAGAAAGCAGAGGCAGAGGCTGAAGGACCAGACCTTTGGATTTGGCGACATTCGGAGAGAGCTCTTGGAACCAAGCAGAGAGATAGGCCTCTAAGCTAACTGGGCTATATTGGAGATAATAAAAGATCTGAACTTTTATCACCTGGCTGCATTTTGAGAAGAAAAAGATCACAACAGTAATTTTTTTGTCTATTTTGATTAGATGGTCACATTTGTTGCTGTACAGTTGGGCAAAATAACTCCTAATTATTGCTTTAGTTTCTTTTTCATTGGTAATAAGTTCATCCTTTTCATTTTTGATGCTAGTGATTTACTTTCTATTTCTTTCTTTTTTCTAATCAAATCAACCAAAAGTTTATCTATTTTGTTGATGTTTTCCTAAAACCAACTTTTAATTTTATTTATCAATTCAAATAATTTTCTTAGTTTCAATTTTATTAATCTTTCCACTGAGTTTCAGTATTTCCAATTTAGCATTTAATTAGGTTTTTAAATTTGTTCTTTTCCAAGCTTTCTTAATTGTATGTCCAATTAATTGATCTCTCTTTCTCTATTTTATTCATCTGAGTATTTAGAGATATAACATTTGCCCTAAAAATGCTATGGCTGCATCCCAAAAATTATGTCACTATTGGCAGTCTCTTGGATGAAATTATGGATTATTTCTGTAATGTGTTATTTGATCCACTTTTTTTTTTAAATTAGATCATTTAATTTCCAATTTTTTATTCTATCTTTCCATGCTATTTAATGAAATATAATTTCTATGTAATTGTGGTCTGAAAAGGAAGCCTTTACTATTTTTGTCTTTCTGCCCTTGATTGTGAGGTTTTTATGCCCTAATACATGATCATTTTTGGTAAAGGTGTTATGATCTACCAAGAAAAAAGATGTGTTACTTTATGTCCTTATTCAATTTTCTACAGAGTTCTATCATAGCTAGGTTTCCTAGGATTTTATGAACCTCTCTAGTTTCTTATTTATTTCATGGCTAGACTTTCTGATTCTGAAAGGGGAAGTTTGACATTTCTGACTAATAGATTCTTGCTTTCTATTTCTTCCTTAACTAAAATCTTTTTCTAGGAATTTGCTCTACCTTTTGGTCCATATACAATTAGTATTGTTACTACTTCATTACTTACAGTCCTTTTATGAATGTATACTTTCCTTCCTTATCTCTTTTAATATCTATTTTTACTTTTGTTTTATCTGAGATCAGAATTACTACCCCAACTTTTTTCTTTGGCTGAAGCATAATAATGTTCCAGTCTTTTACCTTTATGGTTTGTCTCTCTGTGTCAAGTGTATTTCTTGCAAACAATGTATTGTAGAATTCAGTTTTTTAATCCACTCTGCCATTTGTTTCCATTTTATGGGAGAGTCCATTCCATTCACCTTCACAGTTTTGATTCCCTGTTCAATATTTGTCTCCATCCTATTTTCTCTCCTGAATATCCTTTTGTTCTCTCTTTCCACACTCTTTTTAGTCCTGTGTTTTTTTTAACCCACCCCACCACTATCTGATCTTCTACAATCTTTCCCCTTCTCTTAGTGTTTTATTTTGGTTTTTTTTTTTGTTTGTTTGTTTGTTTTTTTACCAAACCCACTCACTACCTTATCTCTTATCAGCTCTTCTGCCCTTTTCTTAACTTTTTTTCCCCCTGGTATTACTCCCTTCCCTTCTATCCTGCCCCTCCCTTTTATTTCCACTTTCTCCTGCAACTTCTTTATAAGGTTAGAAAAAGTTTTTATACTCAAGTGAATGATTAAGTTATCCCCTCTTAGAGCAAAATCTGATGAGATTAAGCTTTCTAAAACTATATTGAATAGAGTAGTTGTAGCTTTCCCTTAGAAGAGGCAGTTTGCTCCTATAGAATTTCTTATCTCAATAAATGAAATAAATTTGGAACAATCCACACATAACAAATCTGATTTGTTACGAAATTATAACGAACCATCCTGCCATTATTTGACATTCACAATAGAAGACAACATGGCTTTGGCTCCTCTTAATTTTTCCTCCCTCCCATCATAACCATTCTGATTCATCTTGTCCACACCTGTTTAGTTTTATATGATAGATATATTGCTGAAGAGATATATGAATTTTCATCACAATTGAAATAAATGAAGGGATATTCATATTTAAATAGATCCTGTTGCTAATATTTCTACGTGGCATAGGATAACCTCCCTTTGTGTGTGTGTGTGTGTGTGTGTGTGTGTGTGTGTGTGTGTGTGTGAAATGTAAGTTTTTATACAATAAATGTATTCAAATTTACTCCTATACTAAAATATGATGTTATTGATATATCCCAGCATGAGTGATAGAAATTATCTTCCTACCTCAAAGCTATGACAAGTTCATTAGCCACATTTTAGGGACGTAACAGCTCCCACATTTACATAATTGCATTTCAGATTTTAGGAGTTATAGAGGGGAAAAAAAGGTAGAGTCTTTTGGCTTTTTGTTCTTTGCTATCATGATTTGTTAATGGAGGAGTCTTGATATTAATGAAACTTGACCTATCTGCTGATAGTAACCCCCATTTTCATACTTAATTTTGCTTTGAATACCTTGGGTATAAAATGTCAAATGTTGATTTAATATTTTATATTAATTATGCTTGATAATTGATTCTATTTTCTAACCACCAAGCCACATTTCCTTGTCTTTGAGCTAAATTCATGAGTTTAGCAACCTAGAAGTTGAGTTTTCCTCTCTGAGCAAAACTTAAAATTTAGCTGCATATAAATCATTTTAACTCAAAGAAACAAATTATTTCTATACAGACTTGCATATCTATGTACACTTTAAAGGACATTTGTTATCTTTCTAACAAGACTTACAGAATTCAGGTGGATGTGAAGGAATCTATTATCTCTCTTCAACTAATGAGCAACTGTACTTTATTAATCGACATTTTTGATATTAGGATGGAAGAAGGATTGTTGATAGTCCCAAATGTCTAAACAATAATTTTGTTTTTATTGCCTATAAAACCTCAGACACTTTTCAGTTCTTTCTTCCCAAAACTATATGAAAGCTACTAAACTCAATCTTATGCTCTTTGAGTTTAGTAAGGATTTGAGAGACCCCTAATTGATAAAGTAAATTGAATGTCCTTAAAACTTTGTGCTTCAGTTTACTTTAATTTCAATTGCTATGTGTATGAAGTAGCAACTACCTTAACTATGTTTGCCTCAGTTTCCTCATCTATAAAATGATCTGGAAAAGGAAATGGCAAACTACTGAAATAAATTTTCAAGAACACCCTAAAAAGGGCATAATTAAAAATGACTAAAGCATAATTCAGTAGTACTATCTGCATATGGGAGGTCTCAATACTCAAGATTTATTTCACACATAATTTTCAGACCAATACAAATATGCAAGCTATTATACACCCTAAAATTAAGCTGCTTAAGTAATATATGTCTTGCTTTGGGAACATTTCTATTGCTCATGATCTGAAGTAAAACATCTCTTTTGAATCAATTTACATTAATTAACCAAGTGAATTAATTCGATGTCAAAAGGTAACTCATATGTTTTGTTTGCTAGAAGTGCTATTCTATTATTTATGGAGTCTCATGAAGTTCTCCTTAGGTTTTTTATAGGTTTCTCCTGAGATCCAAGGAGATTATGAAAGCTGCCTTTCTTCAGTTAGTCAAATTTGCCTTTAATGTGTCTCTTAACATCAAAAAAAAAGAGCTTGTTGTCAGCCACTGCTGTTTCAGGAATACTTTTACTTATCATAGATGGGATGTCTCCAAGGCTTCTGATAGTTTGAAGCCCACATGCTCCACCTTCTCCGATGAAAATAGGAAGACCAAAGGATAGAAGAAGACTTTTTCCACCCTTGGTAATTCTTTCTTCTGGCTTAGCTATAACTACTGCAACACTAGGCCTCCAATATTCACTACTACCAATTTAAATGCGAAATAATGAACAAGAAATCTCTATTTATCCAGGTCACTATATAGGACATCACCAAATTGATCCTTCAACCAAATTCCATATATTTCTTATTTGACTTTAATGTCTGCCAGTTCTTACATTCTGATGGACTTTCTGAATGCCTTTCACTTCTTCATTCATTTAATGAACATCAAGTAAGTGCCTGTGTGCCAGACATTAAATCCTAAGATGCCAAATACAAGTGACAATGTACAGCAAGAGGAAAAAGAGATTTCTTAACTTCAGGAAGATCAAGTCCTTATTTTAATGCATTTGATTTACAGATTCAGAAGATGTTTTTATGTGATGAAGTTATTTAGGTATAAATAAATATTTTTCTAAGTATTTTAATATAAACTAATTTGTAAACCTACCTGTCTTATTTTGCTTAGGTAAAACATTATTCTGAGAAGAGTTTCAGAGGCTTCATCAGATTGCCAAATGGGTCCACAATACAATAAAGAACCACTAGTATTGAACATTATAGGTGAGGATAGTTGACTGATTTATTCCACCTTATACAAATGATTAGATTTTAGTTGTTTGAATAATCTGAATTGAAGAAAAGATTTATTCAGATGTCTATTTTAGCTATCAACATTAAGCAATTATTAAAGATTCTTTATTTTATATTGCATAGAAAATTCAACAAAAGTTTATCCTTTCCTAAGAAGTCATTGTGCTTGCTCAATGCAGATGATTTCAGAAGAAATGTTCTTTCTCAAAGAATGAGTCTGCTTAGGCTTTTTGTGAATATATTAGTATTTAAATATTAATCAATACCACTAGAAATCATGCATTGGCTCATTAAGTTCCTTAATAATTTTCTATATAGCATTCTTTCTTTTTTTTGTCAATCAGCTGTATTGATGAGAAGCTCAATACAATTTAAGAGATCACTAATTTTCAAATGCAGCACTGGTCTATTAGAAGTTAAATTGTTTCCAAAAGAGAGGAGCCTACAAATTACTCAGTGTCTTTCAAATTGCTCTTCTATGAGGAATTTAATCAATATCCTGGGAAGAAAATGTGTGAATAATATATTTAGTTGTATTACAAATTATGCCCTACATTCACTCAATTCTATGACTGAGAACATCGGCTAAAAATGTAGTGAAATGAAATTGCCTGCTTTCCTGTGAAGTTGTGCTCTTGCAATTTCAGAACCGGTATCCTTCAGATCTTGCATTTCCCAAAAACATAGTTCATTAAAACAATATGATAAAAACAATTAGGAGGGCAGAGCTGCCATTCATTATAAAACTACATTAAACAAGAGAACTTTAGCCATTGTAAAATAATCACTTTATGAATCACTATATAAGCCAAGGGGGAAAAAAAGAGTGAAGGTAGGACTTGGCTTAAGAAATAATCTGGAAAATAAAAATGAATGGATGACAAAAAAATTGTAATCTTGTATAGTATGATTTCCTTTAAATATTGCTTTAAAATTATTATTCTGATGTTATCTCTCCAGAAAAGAAATATAACACCTTACTTCATTTCTTCCCATTTTATCATCCTTATCATTTTGAAATGATTGATGTAAAGCTGATTGATCATCATATATACATATATATTTATATGTGACATATACATATATTTATATATATGCATGTCTATGCATTACGCACACATGTATGTATATATTATGTAAATATTCTTATTGTAATTCCCTAACAGCTTCATTTAAATTCCTGACTAGGTTCATTTTAGGTAAATAATATTATAAAATATATCTGACAAAAGGTGGGATTGCATGTCAAATGCTATTATTTTATTATCAAACTATTTTTTTCTCCCTGTATATCCTAAATGGCTGAATTGGGTGCTCATAATTAAAATAATTAATATTGCCTAGAATATATATTTTGTATTTTGTCAGCGTAGTTGAAAAAAGGTTGTCATTTTATAACTAGGAAAATCCCAACAATTTAAATTTTATGTTCTATAGAGAAGAAGCTGAGGGGAAAGTACCAGATTTGGAATTAGAGAATCTGGTTAAAATCCAATTACTGCTGCTACAAACTATGTGATCTTTGGCAAGTCACCTAATTTGTGTCCTTTGTTGTAAAAGAAGATGGTAATAGATGGTTTCTGTAGTTTCTGCTAGCTCTGAGCCAGTCATCTTATGGTTTTAAAAAACTGTTGCTTGCATATAATCAATAAGAAATAAGGTAACATTTGAAACAAGTAATTTGAGTTAAACAGAATATAATGCATTTGGAGGGAAACCAATGAAATATTTTATTCTGAAACAAAAACAATGAAAAATAAATATACAATTTTAGGGGACACTATTTAAAATTTGGCCCTCATAGTATGATAACTTTAAAAAAAATAATTCTTTTTCTGATTATTCATCTATGGTAAGAACAAATTAATATAACTACATGTAAGGGTTCATTGAACAAAACATATCTGTAAGTCATTTAGAGAAGTATCAACTACATACTAACATAACACTAGTAGCCCAAACTGACAACTGAAGAACAGAAGTTGTAAGAATCTGTTGGTGGTTTGGTAATTTAAAAAATGTATATTTTTGTTTTTCTGCTCTTGATTGTGAGGTTTTTATGCCCTAATACATGATCATTTTTGGTAAAGGTGTTATGATCTACCAAGAAAAAAGATGTGTTACTTTATGTCCTCATTCAATTTTCTACAGAGTTCTATCATATCTAGGTTTCCTAGGATTTTATGAACCTCTCTAGTTTCTTATTTATTTCATGGCTAGACTTTCTGATTCTGAAAGGGGAAGTTTGACATTTCTGACTAATAGATTCTTGCTTTCTATTTCTTCCTTAACTAAAATCTTTTTCTAGGAATTTGCTCTACCTTTTGGTCCATATACAATTAGTATTGTTACTACTTCATTACTTACAGTCCTTTTATGAATGTATACTTTCCTTCCTTATCTCTTTTAATATCTATTTTTACTTTTGTTTTATCTGAGATCAGAATTACTACCCCAACTTTTTTCTTTGGCTGAAGCATAATAATGTTCCAGTCTTTTACCTTTATGGTTTGTCTCTCTGTGTCAAGTGTATTTCTTGCAAACAATGTATTGTAGAATTCAGTTTTTTAATCCACTCTGCCATTTGTTTCCATTTTATGGGAGAGTCCATTCCATTCACCTTCACAGTTTTGATTCCCTGTTCAATATTTGTCTCCATCCTATTTTCTCTCCTGAATATCCTTTTGTTCTCTCTTTCCACACTCTTTTTAGTCCTGTGTTTTTTTTAACCCACCCCACCACTACCTGATCTTCTACAATCTTTCCCCTTCTCTTAGTGTTTTATTTTGGTTTTTTTTTTGTTTGTTTGTTTGTTTTTTTACCAAACCCACTCACTACCTTATCTCTTATCAGCTCTTCTGCCCTTTTCTTATCTTTTTTTCCCCCTGGTATTACTCCCTTCCCTTCTATCCTGCCCCTCCCTTTTATTTCCACTTTCTCCTGCAACTTCTTTATAAGGTTAGAAAAAGTTTTTATACTCAAGTGAATGATTAAGTTATCCCCTCTTAGAGCAAAATCTGATGAGATTAAGCTTTCTAAAACTATATTGAATAGAGTAGTTGTAGCTTTCCCTTAGAAGAGGCAGTTTGCTCCTATAGAATTTCTTATCTCAATAAATGAAATAAATTTGGAACAATCCACACATAACAAATCTGATTTGTTACGAAATTATAACGAACCATCCTGCCATTATTTGACATTCACAATAGAAGACAACATGGCTTTGGCTCCTCTTAATTTTTCCTCCCTCCCATCATAACCATTCTGATTCATCTTGTCCACACCTGTTTAGTTTTATATGATAGATATATTGCTGAAGAGATATATGAATTTTCATCACAATTGAAATAAATGAAGGGATATTCATATTTAAATAGATCCTGTTGCTAATATTTCTACGTGGCATAGGATAACCTCCCTTTGTGTGTGTGTGTGTGTGTGTGTGTGTGTGTGTGTGTGTGTGTGTGTGTGTGTGAAATGTAAGTTTTTATACAATAAATGTATTCAAATTTACTCCTATACTAAAATATGATGTTATTGATATATCCCAGCATGAGTGATAGAAATTATCTTCCTACCTCAAAGCTATGACAAGTTCATTAGCCACATTTTAGGGACGTAACAGCTCCCACATTTACATAATTGCATTTCAGATTTTAGGAGTTATAGAGGGGAAAAAAAGGTAGAGTCTTTTGGCTTTTTGTTCTTTGCTATCATGATTTGTTAATGGAGGAGTCTTGATATTAATGAAACTTGACCTATCTGCTGATAGTAACCCCCATTTTCATACTTAATTTTGCTTTGAATACCTTGGGTATAAAATGTCAAATGTTGATTTAATATTTTATATTAATTATGCTTGATAATTGATTCTATTTTCTAACCACCAAGCCACATTTCCTTGTCTTTGAGCTAAATTCATGAGTTTAGCAACCTAGAAGTTGAGTTTTCCTCTCTGAGCAAAACTTAAAATTTAGCTGCATATAAATCATTTTAACTCAAAGAAACAAATTATTTCTATACAGACTTGCATATCTATGTACACTTTAAAGGACATTTGTTATCTTTCTAACAAGACTTACAGAATTCAGGTGGATGTGAAGGAATCTATTATCTCTCTTCAACTAATGAGCAACTGTACTTTATTAATCGACATTTTTGATATTAGGATGGAAGAAGGATTGTTGATAGTCCCAAATGTCTAAACAATAATTTTGTTTTTATTGCCTATAAAACCTCAGACACTTTTCAGTTCTTTCTTCCCAAAACTATATGAAAGCTACTAAACTCAATCTTATGCTCTTTGAGTTTAGTAAGGATTTGAGAGACCCCTAATTGATAAAGTAAATTGAATGTCCTTAAAACTTTGTGCTTCAGTTTACTTTAATTTCAATTGCTATGTGTATGAAGTAGCAACTACCTTAACTATGTTTGCCTCAGTTTCCTCATCTATAAAATGATCTGGAAAAGGAAATGGCAAACTACTGAAATAAATTTTTCAAGAACACCCTAAAAAGGGCATAATTAAAAAATGACTAAAGCATAATTCAGTAGTACTATCTGCATATGGGAGGTCTCAATACTCAAGATTTATTTCACACATAATTTTCAGACCAATACAAATATGCAAGCTATTATACACCCTAAAATTAAGCTGCTTAAGTAATATATGTCTTGCTTTGGGAACATTTCTATTGCTCATGATCTGAAGTAAAACATCTCTTTTGAATCAATTTACATTAATTAACCAAGTGAATTAATTCGATGTCAAAAGGTAACTCATATGTTTTGTTTGCTAGAAGTGCTATTCTATTATTTATGGAGTCTCATGAAGTTCTCCTTAGGTTTTTTAGCGGTTTCTCCTGAGATCCAAGGAGATTATGAAAGCTGCCTTTCTTCAGTTAGTCAAATTTGCCTTTAATGTGTCTCTTAACATCAAAAAAAAAAGAGCTTGTTGTCAGCCACTGCTGTTTCAGGAATACTTTTACTTATCATAGATGGGATGTCTCCAAGGCTTCTGATAGTTTGAAGCCCACATGCTCCACCTTCTCCGATGAAAATAGGAAGACCAAAGGATAGAAGAAGACTTTTTCCACCCTTGGTAATTCTTTCTTCTGGCTTAGCTATAACTACTGCAACACTAGGCCTCCAATATTCACTACTACCAATTTAAATGCGAAATAATGAACAAGAAATCTCTATTTATCCAGGTCACTATATAGGACATCACCAAATTGATCCTTCAACCAAATTCCATATATTTCTTATTTGACTTTAATGTCTGCCAGTTCTTACATTCTGATGGACTTTCTGAATGCCTTTCACTTCTTCATTCATTTAATGAACATCAAGTAAGTGCCTGTGTGCCAGACATTAAATCCTAAGATGCCAAATACAAGTGACAATGTACAGCAAGAGGAAAAAGAGATTTCTTAACTTCAGGAAGATCAAGTCCTTATTTTAATGCATTTGATTTACAGATTCAGAAGATGTTTTTATGTGATGAAGTTATTTAGGTATAAATAAATATTTTTCTAAGTATTTTAATATAAACTAATTTGTAAACCTACCTGTCTTATTTTGCTTAGGTAAAACATTATTCTGAGAAGAGTTTCAGAGGCTTCATCAGATTGCCAAATGGGTCCACAATACAATAAAGAACCACTAGTATTGAACATTATAGGTGAGGATAGTTGACTGATTTATTCCACCTTATACAAATGATTAGATTTTAGTTGTTTGAATAATCTGAATCGAAGAAAAGATTTATTCAGATGTCTATTTTAGCTATCAACATTAAGCAATTATTAAAGATTCTTTATTTTATATTGCATAGAAAATTCAACAAAAGTTTATCCTTTCCTAAGAAGTCATTGTGCTTGCTCAATGCAGATGATTTCAGAAGAAATGTTCTTTCTCAAAGAATGAGTCTGCTTAGGCTTTTTGTGAATATATTAGTATTTAAATATTAATCAATACCACTAGAAATCATGCATTGGCTCATTAAGTTCCTTAATAATTTTCTATATAGCATTCTTTCTTTTTTTTGTCAATCAGCTGTATTGATGAGAAGCTCAATACAATTTAAGAGATCACTAATTTTCAAATGCAGCACTGGTCTATTAGAAGTTAAATTGTTTCCAAAAGAGAGGAGCCTACAAATTACTCAGTGTCTTTCAAATTGCTCTTCTATGAGGAATTTAATCAATATCCTGGGAAGAAAATGTGTGAATAATATATTTAGTTGTATTACAAATTATGCCCTACATTCACTCAATTCTATGACTGAGAACATCGGCTAAAAATGTAGTGAAATGAAATTGCCTGCTTTCCTGTGAAGTTGTGCTCTTGCAATTTCAGAACCGGTATCCTTCAGATCTTGCATTTCCCAAAAACATAGTTCATTAAAACAATATGATAAAAACAATTAGGAGGGCAGAGCTGCCATTCATTATAAAACTACATTAAACAAGAGAACTTTAGCCATTGTAAAATAATCACTTTATGAATCACTATATAAGCCAAGGGGAAAAAAAGAGTGAAGGTAGGACTTGGCTTAAGAAATAATCTGGAAAATAAAAATGAATGGATGACAAAAAAATTGTAATCTTGTATAGTATGATTTCCTTTAAATATTGCTTTAAAATTATTATTCTGATGTTATCTCTCCAGAAAAGAAATATAACACCTTACTTCATTTCTTCCCATTTTATCATCCTTATCATTTTGAAATGATTGATGTAAAGCTGATTGATCATCATATATACATATATATTTATATGTGACATATACATATATTTGTATATATGCATGTCTATGCATTACGCACACATGTATGTATATATTATGTAAATATTCTTATTGTAATTCCCTAACAGCTTCATTTAAATTCCTGACTAGGTTCATTTTAGGTAAATAATATTATAAAATATATCTGACAAAAGGTGGGATTGCATGTCAAATGCTATTATTTTATTATCAAACTATTTTTTTCTCCCTGTATATCCTAAATGGCTGAATTGGGTGCTCATAATTAAAATAATTAATATTGCCTAGAATATATATTTTGTATTTTGTCAGCGTAGTTGAAAAAAGGTTGTCATTTTATAACTAGGAAAATCCCAACAATTTAAATTTTATGTTCTATAGAGAAGAAGCTGAGGGGAAAGTACCAGATTTGGAATTAGAGAATCTGGTTAAAATCCAATTACTGCTGCTACAAACTATGTGATCTTTGGCAAGTCACCTAATTTGTGTCCTTTGTTGTAAAAGAAGATGGTAATAGATGGTTTCTGTAGTTTCTGCTAGCTCTGAGCCAGTCATCTTATGGTTTTAAAAAACTGTTGCTTGCATATAATCAATAAGAAATAAGGTAACATTTGAAACAAGTAATTTGAGTTAAACAGAATATAATGCATTTGGAGGGAAACCAATGAAATATTTTATTCTGAAACAAAAACAATGAAAAATAAATATACAATTTTAGGGGACACTATTTAAAATTTGGCCCTCATAGTATGATAACTTTTAAAAAAATAATTCTTTTTCTGATTATTCATCTATGGTAAGAACAAATTAATATAACTACATGTAAGGGTTCATTGAACAAAACATATCTGTAAGTCATTTAGAGAAGTATCAACTACATACTAACATAACACTAGTAGCCCAAACTGACAACTGAAGAACAGAAGTTGTAAGAATCTGTTGGTGGTTTGGTAATTTTAAAAAATGTATATGTATGTTTAATGATAGTTATTATTTAATATTATAACTATTGGACTTCTTAGGAAAGATAATCAAAATAAGTATTCTAAGCTCTTCTTTCCAGTGTAATATATTCTAGCCAATTTCATCAAGCAGAGTATCAGAGAACAACTACTCCAACATCTTAATTTTAGAATTGAGAGAATTGAGATATAGCAAAGTTAAATAATTTCCCTAAAATCCAAAGATAATAAGTGACACAGTTGAGATCTGAAGCCAATACTGGTGAATCCACAATCAAAAGCCATAAATTTCTTTCTATGTTCAAGTGTCCTAGATACTTCCTATCAGAAAGAGATGTAACATTAGAAAATAATCACCTAAATATTTTCCATTGTGATGCTTCCTGCCCCCATATTCTACCTGTAATTCTTTTCACTGACTAATCATGAGGAACACAAAAACAAAAATGAATAGTTCGTTCTTTTAAATGGCTTAGATTATTTGAGAGTAGACGAGTCATATTTAAGTGTAAACAAAATTTATAAAAGTATAAATATACATATTTAAATGTATGCAAAATAAATAGAAGATGAATGTTTAAGGCAGTGGTGGTGGTGGTAGAAGCAAGCCTTTATTAAGTACCATTTATGTGCCATGCACCTTGATAAATGCTTTACAAATATTACCTCATTTTAATCTCACAACAACTCTGTGTGATAAATATTATCATTTCAATCTGCTAATTGTGAAAATTGAAACATATATAGGTTAAGTACTTTATTCAGGGTCATGTAATGAGTAAGTGGATGAATCTTAATCTGAACTTATTCCTTTGACTCCAGGCCCAGTATTTCATAAACTATGGAACTTAGCTGATTTATGTAGAAAGTACTACTTTAGCTGATTTTGAAAGAAACTAAAGAATACTAGAAGTTTTTTTGTGAAATACTGTTATTTGACCTTTGACACATTGGCAATTTGACCATAGTCAAGTCACTTACCTATTGATCCAAATGCCTTGAGAAATCTTTGATATTATAAGTTAGAGAAAATGCACCTATGTACACTGATAGAGGAAGTTCCTTCCTTCAAAAACAAAGAAATCACAGATGCAAGCCCTAATGATTTTTAGTTGACCAGGTACTAACTTAAAATTTTTCTCATTATGAAAGGTTACAACAATAAGAACAAAACCTTTTCTGGAAGATGTTTGAAATAAATTGTGTTTTGACAAAAGAAAAAATGCAAATATATATGAGTGAGTAGTGTCAATGAGTGATCAAAAGTTTATATTGGGTTAAGTAACTTTTTCAGTTGAGTGTGCTTTGTTATTGTTCATTTGTGTCCAAGTTTTCATAACGCCATTTAGATGGAGTACTGGATGATTTGCATTTCTTTCTCCATTTTATATTACAGAAAAGGCATTTGAGGTAAATGAGGTTAAATGATTTGCCTAGTCACTAAATGCCTGATGTAGCATTTAAACTCAGGTCCTTATGATTCCAGAAAGGCACTCAACACCTTTTAGAGGAGGAAATTAAGGCACAGAGTGGCAAATTTCCCTATCCACTATATTCATTCCCTATCAGAAAGAGATGTACAAGTAAAAGGCACAATACAAAATTTAATCTGAAAAAATGCCCATCATTTAAGACATTGTGACTTCCCGGAGACTCTAGGAAACCAACTGCAGGAATACAGTACATCTCAGAAATGAGAATGGCACTTGTCTTTTGTGTTGACTGGGATAATGAATTCCAAGAGACAGTTCAACTCATCACAGATTATTATCTGTACATGTCAATGTAATGAAAGCCTACCATATAGGAACACTAATTCAGTATTACTTGACCAATCATATAGTGCAAAGATTGCTGAATGCAAGTTGTTTGTTCTGAGTCAGGGCTTTCAGGAATGAAACTTGGATGTTATTGTTCCTGATGGAATAGACTTTCATTGTAGACTTCTACTTCTGTAAATGTTGACAAGTAGGTATCATTAGCTAGGACCAATGTTTCCAAATAGAGAGTACAACTATTTCAGGTTATTATTCCTTTATGAGAATTGATTCCCCAGATGAAGCCTAAGACTGAGCAAATTTGAAACTCCATCTTTTATATGAACACTGGCTGGAATCTTGATGGGAAATATTAACCATAGCTAAAAGCCCAGGGATTGTTTTGATCCTTTATAGTGCTTGTCTACATAAAGCCAATGAGGTTTTTCAAAATATGATAGATTAGAACTCTAAATCTTTTATTTAGAAGAATAAGGTTGAGATTCTTATCATCCACAATAGTGGATATTCATTTGTTATAATGAAAAATCTCCCTAACACCCTATCTCAAAAACCTAGCAAACTACACACTCTCCCCCCCCCAAAATCATTAACTAGAAATCTATACCATACAAAATGTACATATAGATGTTGTTATATTTAATTCCATAGACATAATTATACCATTAGTGATAAAATAACAAAGCGTTTTTAATTTCTTAGGAATGCATTAGAAAAATGTTTTACAGTAATATTTTTGAAAGGATTGTGATAAATTTAAATTTGAATTGTCATTTATCTATATTTATGAATTACATTCAGAAATCATTTAATTGAAGCTAAAATTAACCCAGTCTGTCACATTATACTTGGGGTAATTTCTATTGCAAAATACTAAAATAATTACCCACAGGCCAAAATACCAAGGTTAAGAAATATATCTGTTGAAATGAAAAAGTATATTTGCCTAGGGAGGAGGCAATTATACTTTTGGAAAACAGCCAAGAAGAACAATTATATCTTGTTAACAAAAGAAGAAAAAGAAGAAATAAAAGAAGAAGAAAAGAAAATAGAATCCCACATAATTTGCAACATAATTTTTTTAAATCATATTGTTTCAATCCAATTGAGTTGAGCAAATGTTATTGAAATTCTGTATTGAAAAGTTGCAACATATGCAAAGATTTGGATTTGAAAGACAACAAAACAAATATCTATTTTCTTTTACTTCATATATTTAGGATAGAAACACTCTGCTGTGAGGTCAATAGAGAATATACATACACTGAAATAAATATAATAAAAATACCAATTGTTTTTATTAATTACATAATATAATAAATTAAATTAAACACACAAATTAAATATTAAAGTATATTAGGGCCCAATGATCCATGACAATTTTAAGTGAGGAAATAATTTTTCATAGGAGTGATAAGATAGATTTACAAAGATAATATGGATTCTATGGCTTGAGGATGGATAGTCAATAGTTATAGAATACCATAATCAAAGTTAAAGTTAAAAAGAAACTTATAAATATATTCATTGGACTAGCATTTAATTTAGCTTTTTGTGCAGTCACTAGGGAAAGTTGGGGGTAAAACAGTGATCAATAGTATAACATGTTTCAGAGAAGTTGAACTTCTCTGAACTCATAGAGAAAACTCATAGAATTCATAGAGAAAAAAAGTTTTAATTCTTGGGGCTCTATGATGCTCCTCACATCCTTATGATTCCTTCTTCTTTAAGGTGTTTGTTTTAGACAAAAGTCAGGAGTGTCACAATTACTCTAAGACTATTTCAGAAGTCTTTTAATATTTTAAGGCAAATATTTGATTCTCTTCATATGGTATTCTGTTTCTCATTAACTATTGGCCTTTCAATTGCTGAGGTTAAAAAACAAAACAAAACATATTATATGCATACATATGTGTATGCATGCATATGTGTGTATGGAGAGAGAAAGAAACAGAGAGAAAGAGAAAGAGAAACATATATAGACAGACAGAAAGAGAGGGAAAGACTGAGACAGAGATAGAGAAACAGAAAGACAGAGAAAACACAAAATGAGGTACAGGAAAATTATTCAAAATGGCAGGAAAGAGGGTAACTATAGAGAGATGGTTGGAATATCCAACTCTACTATTCTTTTTTGTTATTGCTTACAAAGAAGAATTCAATATATATTGAAAACATATTTTAGCTTGAATTGAAATCCAAGGTGAATAAAAAAATGTTAAGAAAACACATCATTCCCTTCAGTTAATGCTAATCACCTAAACTGGACAAAATACAATTTCAGGACAGTCAAATAAACTTGGAGATCTGATTACTATAGTATCGTTGGCAATCACTTAATAATCATGGTAAAATGAAAATGAGAAAAATACTGTTGTGATTTTTTTAAGGGAAGAACATAATAAATATTTTTGGAGTTTCATCAACTTATGATATCAGGATAATAGATGTTAAAGTAATCTACTCCCCTTGTTTTCTAAGCAAATGTATCAATATTCAAGATTGCTCTATTTCAAAGAAGGCTGTGCTTGTGGCTAAATTTTCAAATCCTTTTGGATTTAGTCTCTTTAAAGTTGTATTAGCACATTTCTTATCCTTCCATGAAGACAGATATTTTCCAGAGTGAAAATTTCTGAAGATAGTTGTGAATTGATTGCCTTACAATAGAATTCTTAATCTGAATTTTTTTTAAATTGATAACATTTCTGTATAATTAGTTTCCTTTGCAATATTATGCATTTAAAATCAAAATTTGAAAAATCCTTAACAGACTATCAGAGGAATCCATGACACCAAAAAGATTAAGAAGTTCTGCAAAGAAGAGAGCACTGTCAGTACATTTTATTTTGGCCATTAACAAAAGTTTAACCTACTTATCTGAAGTAATTCCCTTAGGAAAGCTCACATCTTAAAGACTGCAGAATTTCCTCCATACCAAGTGTTCTCTGCACCTTCCATAATTGTTGTGAATTGATGTTTAGTTACTCCTATTGTAGATGTCACCTCTTCTGAGTACCTCCAACTGTTTCCTCCTCATATAGGATCCTCTGATGCAGATGATGGGCATATAGTGATACATTGCACATTCCCAGTTAACCTTTCTATAATAAAAATAGGCTCTTATATGCCCAGTCTTCCAAATACTACACTAGCCATGGATATGCATGCTTGCTATCCCTTTATAGCCTCCCAAAATATACAATTAAGAAAAAAAAAGCCATAAAATTTTAAACTTTAAATGAGATAAAATTGTATTGTCCTATTAGACTATATTTATTTTATGGTAGGAGTAGTTTAATAACTACATGATTCACATGAATTTCAGGAACACCACTTGAGATAAAGTTAGAGAGATATATCTGAGTTCAAGACTGATTTTTAAAGAGACCCCAAGAGGAAGGAATTCTTTATTGAGAGATTCATATCTTTTTCCTTGACCATGTTTACCCATTTTTATCAATTATTTGGTTGGAGATCTATTTGGAATATATATTTGTCAATTTTTTTAAATGTCACAAAACTGAATGGCTAATATTTTGCATATATGATAAGTATCCAAATATTTGAGGGGATCAGAATAGTGCTCACAGTCTAATAAAGTGAAATTCAAAAGTGATGAAAATATAACCCTATACCTAAGGTCAAAAATCAAATGATCTAATATTTTTGAAGGAATATTTGGCCATGTAGCAGTTCAGGAGAAGAAGACTTCAGAAGTCTACTATGTTACTAGAGTGATAAGCATAAACAGACAAAGAAAATAATTCATTTACATTAACATATGTATAATATACTGTTAAAAAGAATATGACAGCACTATTATATTCTACCCTGTTCATATAATCATATTAGAGTTCTATCATCCCAATGTTTTGCAGAGTAATAGGAAAATGTGATGATTTTAGGATAATGTGACTAGGATGAGAGAAGACTACAGACAAAGCCATGTCATTTAACAAGTTTTTGAAATCAGGATTTGTCAAAATAAGGCAAATTTAGGTAGGATATAATCAATCTCGTTTTCATATGGAAGAGTAATTATATTTGTTCTGGTGTGACAAGTGGATATAATGAGGTCAGTGTATTGAAATTAAAAAAGAAATTGTTTTGGGTGGAGTATAAGAAAAAATATATAAAATAGCAACTACCCAATGATAGGTTGGATTTCTGTGGAAGACAATGAGCTTCATACAACTTCAGTTCTTTAAGAAATGAGTGACTGGATAACCATTTGTTGAGTATGTTGAAGAAAGAATTTATGTTTCACATATAAATTGGATCTAACTGTCCCTTATATTATAAGATTTAAGTATGGGTAATTTAAATAAACAGAATAAATTTTAAATTAAAATTCATATTGAGTGATAACTATTACCACCCTACTCTATTTTAAACAAATGACAAGATATTCCACATCAATATGAGGTCAGAAAGGATAATTCTCTAGCAGTCCAGTATAGTTGATATTTCAAGACATTTAGGTTTGCTTTCTGTTATCATTATACTTGGTATTTTCTTTAGCTTTTCAATCATTTATCTAATTCATTTTTAGAGAAAAATAAATCTTATTAATCAAATACTATCATTTAAATACATAATTAAAATACAATAAATTAAATGCATAATATAACAGCTTCTGATAGCAGAGTTGAAAACTGAGAAGTTATTAGCGAATGACTATAGAAGGTATAGTATATAAATGTTATGAAATACTATTATGCTATTTAAAAATAGGAGTGTTTTCAATATAACTGGAGAATATTTATGTGAATGGATGCAAAGTGAAGTGAGCAGAAACAAGAGAACAGTTTATTCTGTAATGGTAATATTGTGAAAAAGTTGGTAATTGATCAAATCAGTTATCCATCACAACTTTAAAGGGTTTGTGATATAAAATGTTATCCACCTACAGTTAAAAAACTGATTATCTCAGAGTTCAGATTGTAGTATATGAGCATATGTTAATGTTTTTCTTCTCTCTTTTTATTGTCTTTTCATTTTGTTCTGATTAGATTTTAAACTTGATCAATATAAATATATATTTTACATAACTTCATGTTATAATGAATATTTTATTTTTTGCCTTCTCAATTGTTAAGGAAGACAATGGAGAGAAAAAATTTGGAACTTAAAGCAAAAATCATTTTTTAAAGAAATGGAGTTTTCCATTTAAATTTTTTTTCTTAGCACAAAAAGGCAAATTATGAATTCTTTTATATTATCCAGGGCAGATCTAACCTTTTTCTAGACTTTATAGTTTCTTTTGTACTTTATCTACCTACCTCTTTCATTAAAAATCTTTAATTTTTCTCTTTCTAAGTCTTTGTTTTCTCATCTGTAAAAGGAAAATATTAGAGGAGATGACATTTCAAATTCCTTCCAGCTTTAGAACAGCTTAGAGTTCAGGATCTTTGAAAGTCTGAAATGGCTTACTTTTCACAGTTGGGCATCAAAGAAGGGCAATAGTATATATGTAAACTGGGGCAAGACTATAAAGATGAATCAAAGAACAATCCACAGGAAGAAACATTTTTAACTCTTCTCAACAGATATTATAAACTTCTTTAGTGCAGAAAAATATTATTTTTTTTTCTTTGCATGTGTCCTGGGACATAGCTCAGTATATATACTTGTTGACGGAATGAAATGGTTGAATGTATTTACTAAGGATTTGAAAAATGTTTATTCAATTGAATTATACTAAAGATGTAAAAATCATTGTCATACAAATATAAGTCCTAGTAGAATTCAAAACCTACTAATGTAGGAAGAAAAATTTTCCTATTCCAGAACTTAATCTATTTTGAACAAATTTGTTAACATAATTTATCCATATACTTATTGCAAATTTTATTGCTTTTTTAAATGAGGACATTTTTACTGCCTGTTAACTTAGATGATTAAATAATTTTCACTTGCTTTCCCATCAAAATATTCAGATGATTATCAGTACTAAAGATAATATATCTACAATGAAAATTTTTGAGAGGTCTGTTCTTTTAATATTTACTGAATTAATTTGTATGCCAGAATGTTTTCAAAATATCAAATATTTGTCTCTATGAAAAATTTTAATATTTATAAAATATGAAAGTTGTGAAGTATTCTTTTTTATATTGCCATACACATATTATTTTACCAAAATACAGTAAAATTTGATCCAAAGGATGCATACTCAAGAAAGGTATACATTTTCTTATTTTAAGTTAATAATCATAAAGATAATAACCCAGTGAATTACAAGTGAAAATAGTTGCAAGAGAAGTAAAATGTTTTTCTGACTTACTTCCTTCCCTTTGCCCCAGCCCTGCTCTCAATTAGCATCATTTATTATTTTCATATATACAATAAATTTTCTGCTAACTCCAATAGTAAAAGTCACCCTCCCCATCCCTTAAAATAAAAACTAAAATAATTTTAAATTCACTCAAAGATGATAATGCAACAAATTATTTTTACTTCTATGTCTATATTTAACCTTGCAGGAATATGAAGGGAAAAAGTTGTGATATTACTATCCTCAATTAATGAGTGGTATAAATTAATAGATTTTAACAGCTTTTAAATGATGCAGGCATACACATTTCAGTACAGTCATTTCAGTCATGACGTTCTTAGTATAAAGGAAAAGATATATAAAAGAAAGTGTCAGTTAGATGAAAAGATGGCTCACAGATTTTCCTTGTAGATATAAGTAGATAATAATGTTAATTTTATCATGCTTCAAAAGACAATGAAAAATGTTATTCTAGAGGATGACTTATGATATCTAATTGTAATGTTGCCTGTTTCAGTTTTCTTGGAGGTTTCTGAAGGTCTTGGGAGCAGACTTTGCTTCAGTTCAGTAATCACCACAAGTGTAGCCAGGGGTTAAAGTCCAAATCCTTTATTGTCTCCTTCAAAGTCCTATCTCCTTCACTTGAGGCTCAGCTAGTTTTCTTAGAGGTCTACTTCTCTCCTTGGTTCAGAGAGCCTGAGCTCTTGCCTGTCTTCTCTGCCCTCTGAATCTTTCCAAATCCAAAGGTTTGTGCTTCAGCCTCCCACCACCACAAAGGTGGCCAATGCAATGAGAGCTTCTAGTGTGCTTGTCTTTTCTGGCCCTGAGAGCTTCTCTTCTGTGGCTCTGCTTATATGCTCCACACTGAGTATACACTAATCATTATATCACTAGAAAACCATTATTTGTTGTAAGATTAAATCAACCATACTGAATCATGCTAACCAAGGTAACTATTGTCTCTATCAATTCCACTGACTTCATACCTTGTAGGCATCCTTGTTTCAAATTCAGAGTACTGGCCCATAACATCTAATGACAATTCTCAGCATCAGTATCATTGCAGGTAATATTTTTATATCTACTTAATATTCACAAAATTCTTTGCCAATATCATTTCTTTGGTCCACATAACAAACCTGCAATGCATGTGCTAATATTATCCCTATTTTACCAATGAAGAAAATGAGATTGAAAGTAGTTATGAAGTATATCTAGAGGTACCTAGAAATGATAAATTATTGAGACAGGAGTCAAACTCAAGCAATCCTGAGTCCACATCCAACAGTCTATTACTGTATCATTTAGCAGCCTAATATTCATTATTATTTGCAAAACTTAAGTGAAAAGAATAATTATAACATATGTACCAAAGTATGTTTTAGGACTGCAGATGAAGAGGCATGAAATATCCATATATATGCTTGCTAATCATCTTTGTAGCAGGAACAGAATCCAAATGAAAAAGAGGTTCCACTGTAATAGTGATGTACTCCAGATACTGCTCTTTTCAGAAGAAGTGATGCTTATGGAATCAAGCTCTAGACTTCAGCTTCTCCTCCTACACAAGATCTATCATCACTGAACAGAGATTAGCCTAACCACTTAAACAAAGGGGAAAACAAATAAACAAAACATTATACTGAGACTATGGCTCAGAGGTTGTAAAACTAGTTTTGTTTTTTAGGATTTTTTTGGTTTTCTTTTCCTCCAGGATACAGTAGTGTTGTGTCCTCTTAGTGCTGCTTGTTCTTTAACTAAATCAAAAGCAAGGAAAGAATTATGGGAAGATAATAGAGAAGGTCAAAAAATTTCAAGTTCTCCAGATTTTTTTCACAAAATACAGAGTTGTATTTCAGGGTGAACAAAGAGCAGTAAAAACAAATAAGCACAAACACAGAACAGTGGTCATCATAAGATAATTGGACAAGATCCAAAGAAAAATACCAGTTCTGAAGTTTGACTCCTGTGACATATAAAAACATTTGTTACCCTTGTGGTTAGCTGAGTTGAGAGATATCCTGGGCCTAACCATAGAAATTTTCACCTCCCAGAAATGGTGAAGAGTTGGACATCAGAGTTCAAGATTAAGGAAACTGAGATTGATAAAGTACACCAGGCTCACCTATGCTGCTGAGATAGGGCCCTGGACAAGAAAGTATCAGAATATACCCAGTGAGTGCAGAAGCAATGAGGCAGAGACTGCTGGCCATGGGTACTTATAGAAGGAAAGACTTCTCTGTTTTAGGTTTCAGATCAGAGGGCACAATGAAAAAGGCACCTTCTCTCTTCTCTACCTCCCCCCAGGATTAGAGATGATTGCATGAACAAGTTTTTATTTTTAAAAAATGAGCAGCAAAGAAGGCAAACACAGAACGTTGCTATGGGAGCAACAAAGCCCAGCAGCAAAGGATAGAAAGAGAAATCAGATATAGATAGATAGATAAATAGATCCACTCATATTCCTTTGTACTATTTATCTAGTGTTCTAAAACTCTAATTTGTAAAAGTGGATCTATTTATATTGAATTGTAATTGTCATTGAATAAATGGACATTGATTGTATATATGGGCCTAGGGGCAGGTTTTCTGCAACTGAGACTCAGAAGTTCAGACTGCTACACTTCTTCCCCACAGTGATCAATATCCCCATACTTTATTTCACAATGTACTGCAAGCAAAAATGACTTGAATGCTTTGCAAAGAAATTTTCATTTTTGATAGGATTTCATCAACGATAAAATTATTCTTTAGGTAAATTTCCCCCAGTAGAATATCTTCAACAGCAACACCCTCCCTTCCTTTAAATGATAGTGTTTCAGGTGGATTTTTAGCTATATTCAGCTTTAAGCAAATGTGATATGCTCTTCACAGTGTAATTAATTCATTATTTTCTTCATTATTCCAGTCATAATTTGTTTTAATCCTTTCTATAAAAAACTAGCTGTACTGAAAGCTAAATTTTCCTCATATGTTCTTAGAACCAAAATTTGTTTCCTCCCTACTTCTCTGAATTGCCTACTTTGAGAATCATTTTCCCGAACTTTAATCAGAAAGTTCCAAGGAACACACAGTATAGTTCAATGGCATAAAATTATGCTGATCAATTCCTTGGAAACTACTATTTGAAGAATCTCCCCAGTGACCCAGTATGCAAAGACCTTCAATTTCTCAAAGAACTTAAGCTAATTCTGTAATTATTTAATAAATATAAACCTGTTCTAAGGCAGAATAATACTGTGCTCAGTAATGCCCCACAGCCTTCGCTTTCCCACAACCTATTTGCATATTGGGTCAGGCAGCAATTTCCAGAAAATCCATTCTTGAAGATCTTAGTTCTTCTGACTTTCCTCCTCCTCTTCTTTTCCTTTGTATTTCCCTGATAGTCACTTCAGGAAAGATATTTACTTTATCATTGTGCAAATTCCATCCTAGAAATAACTTTGTGAAGTGTCCCTGCTGAGGGAAAATATGAGGTAATGTCATCTAATTAACTTAAGTTTTCTTGGAGAAAGGTTTCAGTTTCACATAGGTACCAGTCAAGTGTTCACTAATAAGCTTAATAATAACCTATAAGACTTGAATAGTAGTGAACTTTTAGATTAAAAATATCATATCTTCACCTTATTATTTCAGACTAAAGGGAAGGAAGGTTAAACTGATTTACTCAAAATCATAAATTTTGAAGCATTTCTAAACAGAAATAAATTGGAAATAGAACTAAGATAACTAAGAACTAACTTCAAATAATTTAAGCACAAAACATGTAAATATATGTTATCTAAGGTACTTTCAAACTAGTTATTGTAATTTTTTCATATTACCTTTGTTGTGAGTTTGTAGAATCCCAATTCATAAGACTTTTTAAAAAGAGATAGAAGTAATATAACTGTAAATATTTGTAGTTATTTCTGTTGGTTAAAAAAAAAAAAAACTTGGCAGTATTTGGTGAAATTTGTATATTATAAAATGAAATATTTATTAATTTTATACATAACTTAGCCCAAATAATTATTTTGGACTAAATTATGAATACTGATATTAGATCAGATATTTTAAATAGCTAGACATCAGATATTTTAATTGTTTTACTTAATTTTGTTGCATAGAATTGGACCCAAATTTAACATCTTAGATCATACATATAATTTTAGAGTGTTGAGACACTATGAAAATCATCTCAGCTCACCTCTATATCTTGATAAAAAGAACTCCAAAGAAGTTAAACAAAAATTGAAGAATATGCTAATTACTTACTATCCATGAATTAGTCACTACATATTGATTCCAATAAGTGACATAGCTGAAATTGAACCCCAGCTCCTGTGTCTCTCAACCCAGTACTTTTTTCTATTCTGATCATTCTTTAACAATTTGAAACCATTATCACAATGAGAAGATGTGAATACTTGAATGAATACTCAGCCATAAAATATTTACTCTTTTTTTTTAAGTGAAGAAGCATTATAGCCAAGGCCAGTGTGACTTTAGAGTTCAAATTTACTTAAAAAGCAGTACAGAGTTGGGTGCTGCAAGATTATAACTAGTGTCACCTCCATTTAACAGTGGAATGCAATTACAGTGGGAAAACAAAACTAAGAAATCTCATGGAAGCTGCAATGACATCTAGCTAAGTGCTAGTATACAAATTATAGTCATAGATGATAATAGAAAAAATGATCTTAACTTGTGTCAAGAAGCCGCTGGCAGCAAGATTACATTAGACAAATATAATCAATTTAATCTATATCCTATAAAATTACATGATAGAAGCTATATATCTACAGAATGTACAATCATTTCAAGAGCTGCTAAAAAAAAGGACAGCAATTTATTGCAAATATAACATATATATTGATGTTTCTATAGAGATCTAGTTTTATTGATAATAATGGGGGCATAATGACTTTACATTTGTATTCTAACACTCATTAACTATGAGAAGTAGGGAAGACTTTAGAAAGATAATTTGGTGAAAAGTAGGCTTACTGGAAAAAAAAAAAACATAAAAAATAAATATCAGCAAAAAACTAAAGCTATTCAAGGAGATCCATATGTTAAATATATTTTCCAGCTCCCACTTGGTTGGGGATGTCTTCTCAACTTTATATTTTTTGTCACATTCACTTTTAATTGCTCTACAGATGTTTTTCTTGCCATTTACAGTATTATAGAAATTCTCTAAGATTGTACTCACTTCATACTAGATGAGTTCATGTGAGATTTTTGATACTTCTGTGAATTCATCATATTCATCATTCAGTACAGAACTATTCTATTATTATTTTTTATTCATGGACTAATTAGAGACTATATACTTTTTATCCATTCTTAACTATCACAAAATGAACTAAATATTTTGATGAATATGGGATTTTCTTCTTATCATTGCTATCTTAAGGGCTATGTGCCTGATAGTGGATTCTCTAGATCATAAGCTAAAATAATTTAGGTCCATAATTAGAAATTATTTTCCAAAATATTTGCATTCTCCTGACTACTATGATTGCATACTTGTTGTCTCAACTTGCCCAGATAAGAGGTGAAATTATCTTTCTGGTATCTTCTTTGTTTCCATCACTTCAGCCCTACTCATTAAAACCTGGCTCTTTCTTTCCACAACTTTCATGTCCATTCTTCAGATTGCACTTGCACTCATACAATTGATTCACTTTTCATGACGGGGGAGTCATAATGATTTTTGCTCTATATTGCCATTTCTAAATTGTTGCTCTATTGTTATAAACCAGAAACATCAAAGTTCTCTCAGTTAATAGAATGCTTTCCTTCCTAATAAAAGTTAATAAGTAAATAATAAAACCTGTGCTTAGAGTTTTATTCTCTTGCACAACTTCTAACTTAATATGAGTGGCTTTTTATCTATCTATCTCTCTGTTTATCATCTATCTCATTTATATTTTTATAGATGTGTATATGTGTGTGTGTGTAAGTATGGGGTGTTTCATCACTATCTGTAATGTCCATGCTAGCTTTCTGGAGGATCTCAGGACCAGCCTGAGAGCAACGAGGAAGGTCAAAGATAGGAGGTCTCATTTCCAGTCCCTTTTAGCCCTTATATACCTTAGTACAATTACATCATTATAGCATAATGAATATATGTGAACTAGAGAACCATGATATCACCATTCTAAGTATTAAATATATATGTGAACTAGAGAACTATCATCTCATCAGTTCCACTGAGTTAATACCTTGTTTCAAGTATACTTCTCCAGAGTTCAGGTCCTCTACATATCCCACTTTTTTTTTTTGTTCTAGAACACAGATGATCATGCCTTCCCTGACTTCTCAGTAAGGGAGATGAAAACACCAAAAGGAAATGGAGAGTCAAACTCGATATTGTGAGGAGGTTTCCTCTGGGCTGAAATTGAAACAGATATACATTAATCCATCAGCTTGGGAGTTATTATAAAAGCACATAGTAATATAATCCAGGCTAGTAGATGTTATGGGCCAGAACTCTGAACTTGAAACAAAGGATTCTTAGAAGGTACTGAGTCAGTGGAATTGATAGAGACAATAGTTATCTAATTTAATATAGTTCAGTATGGTTGATTTAATCCTAAAAAGAGATGTCATGGAGCAGAACTTGAAACAATGTACTAGGTGGAATTGAGGAGACAATGGTTAAATCTAATTTAGCATTGATTTAATCCTAAAACAAATAATTGTTTCCTAGTGATATAATGATTACTTTGTACTCAGTGTAGAACATATAAGCTAGAAAGAGACATTCTGAGAGAAGGCAAAGGACTAGCGGCAGTAGCTTAAGCTCTCAGGACCAAGGGGAGAAATTTAATTCGAGCTTTGATATTCCTGGTGGCTGGCCTGGATTCCTGCACTTCCCCCACTAAGACCAAAGCCAGACTGAAAAGCTCTCCAGAAAGTTGCCCAGCCCCAGGAAGGAGATAATAAAGGATCTGGACTTTAAGAAAGCTAACTGGGCCCCAGGAAAGGAGACAGGACTTTGAAAGAGACAATAAAGGATTTGGACTTTAACAACTGGGTGTACTTGTGCTGATTACTGAACTGAAACGAAGGCTGCTCCCAGAGACCCGAAGAAACCCGAATCAGAGACTTTACAAGTAGAGATGTAACAAACAACATGAATCAACATAGTGATATAACAAACAATATGAATATACACGTACATAAGTCCTAGAAAGAGGGTATATAAATAACAATCACACAAACACCTCCTTCAGCAGCCAAGAGACAGTCCAAAACCAATCTATTATCCATGACTTCACCTGTCAGGGAATCCAATGATTCTTGCATATTTTCAAGTCCTGCAACAGTCTTATCAATGATTTTTTGATGTTCATGAGTCAATTGCCATAACTGCCATGCTCTTCCAGTGGTAGGCACAGTCAGCAATGGAATCATTTGATGTTTCTTGGGTCTTCTCCATTTCAAAGATTTTCTCCATCTCTCTTCAATAGATAAGGTAAATATGGTTCATTGGCACCCATCTGATTCTTTCTCCATCTGTAGAGATACAAGCAAACCCTCTCCTCCAAGTAGTTAACCTATCTGGTTCCTTCCATTTACCACTTTCTGGATCTCTCCACATCACTTGGTGATTATCTAAGGATAGTGAACCTGTTCACATTGAACACTGCCCTTCTGGCAGGTTAAGAAACAGATCTGCTAGAGCCAGTGCATCTTTATCAAAAATCAAAAAAAAAAAATAGTGTAAAAAGTTAAATTTAAAAGTTCTCTAGGGTTACCTGTGGCTTCCCCTTTCTTTTGGTTTTGGAGGAGCATTTTGATGTCTCTGTTTCTCCTTTCTACTATTGCTGGTCCTTGAGGATTAAAAGATATGCCAATGGTGTGTATTTTCTGATACTGTGCACAAAAGTGTTCAAAATGTTTGGAAGTATATGCAGGTCCATTAACTGTTTTTATTGCTTGTGGCACACCCATAATTGCAAAAGCTTATATTAGGAATTCAGTGACCACTCGAGCTGTCTCTTTTCCTGCTGGTATTGTAAACGTCAATCCTGAAAAGGTGTTTACTACAACATGGATAATAGACAGACAACCAAATGATTTATTTGCAGCAGATACATACATTTGACATCAAGGGCTATCTTTCATTCCCTGTGGCAAAATTTTCCATTCATATATTTTATAAGACTTAGCTAAATTAGTGCTGGGCACTGAAAAGACTATTTTTTTTTCATATTTTCCTTATCTAGAGGGATAGAATAGAAACAATCCTTAATGTCTCTAACCCAAACAGGCCATTTTCTAGGCAACTGAGTAGGAGATGGAAGTTCAGGGTGAAGAGTTCCCATAGTTTCCATCTGTACATTTACTATTCTCAAATCAGTCAACATCCTCCATTTTCCAGATTTATTTTTTACTTCAAATACAGAGGAATTCCAAGGATTTAGAGAACATTGTAAGTGTCCTTGGTCAAGTTGTTCCCGTATTATATCTAATAAGGTCTGAATTTTTTTTTCATATGCTAAGGGCCACTGTTCTACCCACACTGGTGTGTGAGTTTTCCATTGAATGGGAACAGGTGAGAGTACTGGCAGATCTTCAACAACAACCCTGCCTAAAAAAACAAAGTACTCATTTGTAAACCTAACTATCATAAAATGTCTCTTCCCCACAGATTGATGGGGATCTTTTCAACTACAAAAGGAGTAAAAAATTCCTGTTTTACCTTCAATTGTCCATCTCAAAGGTGTAGCACTAATTTCAGCTGCTTTTGATCCTCCTGTGCCAGACATATAAGTGTCTGCCTTAATCTTTGGCCAATGACAGGACCAGCTGGCACCTTTAATGACTGTACAATCTGCACCTGTGTCTATCAATCTTTTCAATGGTATGGCATTTGCATAGAGAGTGAGCATAAGACAGTCAGTTGTAATGGCTGCAGGCCAAAATATTCCTGGATTCTGTTGTTGGGAGTCAAAATATGGGTAAACATCACCAAATTGCTTATCAGGGATATATATCAGTAAAACTGATGCTACTACTTCTCTTGGGTGAGAGATCATACCTGTATTAGTGACTGGGATATTAGCTACACATTCCCCAGTTTCCCAAATCAGTGTATAGATAGACACTATTTTATAAGCACTTCAAGAAGTGAAATGGTCAAGCCTATTTTGCCTGGAGGCAAAGGATCGATAGGCAAGACAGGGACAGATTTCAACTTTCCAGGCCATATTTCAGTAGTCCCATCTGCATACAATTGTATTCTGCCTAATTGTAATCCCTTTCTGTCATCAGGTTGTTTCATGGCTAATTGATCATGTTGGAGTACTGAATTTCTAAGGACTATTTGAGTGTTACATTGGCTGCCATCATACTCCAAGTGTTTTTTGCCTGGGGCACTGGAATTGTCCACTTTGTATTTCTGTGAGTCAATCTACAGTCTGATGCCCAATGAAAGCCTCTGTAGCATTTTGGACATAGGATTTTGGGTCTTGTTCTCCCACCAGTCTTCTATGCCAACATAGAGCTTTCAGATGCCCTATTTTACCACATTGAAAGTACTGATGAGTCTCTCTGGGTATCCCTTGCCAAAAGGGACCCTGTTTTCCCATGTTTGGATCTTGAGAAGTCTGCATCATAACTTGGTTATAAGAGGTATTTGTGCCCACTGTGGCATAGTGTTTTATGATCTCATCTAAAGGAGCATCCTTGTGTAGTCTTAGTATAATTATTCTACAAGCCTCATTAGTGTTTTCTTTATCAAGTTGTGTTATCATAGTTTCTGTTGCTACATTTTCACCAAGAGTTCATATGAAAGCTGTCTGTAAATATCTCATGAAATCAGGAAAGGGTTCATTTGGACCTCTATCTTGTCTTCCTGGGAAGGTGCCCCATGCTATGATAGCAGCAGAAGCAATTTGTTCATATTCTGTTAAAGGGTAATTAATCTGTGCTAAAGTGTCTGCATAAGGACCTAAACCTGCTAGTTGATCAAAGGTGACTGGTATATTAACTGCAGGTTGCCAATTTCACTGGGCTTATATTCTACAGGGATCACTATATTCAGAAAGCCACAACAAATTTTGTCCAGGTTCTAACATGTCCTTGCTATAAATTTCCAATCATTAGAGGTTAAAATTTTTTTTAATAACTTTTTATTGATAGAACCCATACCAGGGTAATTTTGTACAGCATTATCCCTTGCACTCCCTTCTGTTCCAATTTTTCCCCTTCCTCCCTCCACCCCTTCCCCCAGATGGCAAGCAGTCCTTTACATGTTGAATAGGTTACAGTATATCCTAGTTACAATATATGTGTGCAGAACCAAACAGTTTTCTTGTTGCACAGGGAGAATTGGATTCAGAAAGTATAAATAACCCACGAAGAAAAACAAAAATGCGAACAGTTTATATTCATTTCCCAGTGTTCTTTCTTTGGGTGTAGCTGCTTCTGTCCATCCTTAATCAATTGAAACTGAATTAGCTCTCTTTATCGAAGAGATCCCCTTCCATCAGAATACATCCTCAAACAGTATCATTGTTGAGGTATATAATGATCTCCTGGTTCTGCTCATTTCACTTAGTATCAGTTCATGTAAGTCTCGCCAGTCCTCTCTGTATTCATCCTGCTGGTCATTCCTTACAGAACAATAATATTCCATAACATTCATATACCATAATTTACTCAACCATTCTCCAATTGATGGGCATCCATTCATTTTCCAGCTTCTAGCCACTACAAACAGGGCTACCACAAACAGTTTGGTGCATACAGGTCCCTTTCCATTCTTCAGTATCTCTTTGGGGTATAAGCCCAGTAGAAGAGGTTAAAATTTCAAAAGCCAAATTCTATAATCATATCTTAACATAAGACGTGCAAGTCTTTTTCAGATCTTTGATAATTTCCAAATTAAAAGGAGTGTATTTTTCCTGTCCTGAAAAGTCAAACTCTTCAATCACAGGGTATGCTTCTATTCTCAAATGAGATGTATCCTTTCCTTTCTCTTTAGCTGTAACTAGTGCTTTTTGTAATCAGATTATAGGGGGTGGACAAAGCTCCTTCGTGGGTTGTCCTGATAATGTCAATGCCCTTCCCCCTCCTTCTCCTCTCTCCAACCCTTGAAAGTAAAATCGAGGTGGGGGGGAGGGGGGAATCAGGAGATGGGGAATGAAGGGTGCCTGCTTTCAAAAGGCAATTTCAAAAGGCAAATTCACGAATATCATCTTAACATAAAACTAGGTAGGCCCATAAAGAGTGCAAGCTTTTTTCAAATATTTAATAATTTCCAAATTAAACACAGTGTATTTTCTTTTTTCTTGATTAGAAGAGTTAAATTTTTCAATCACAGAGTATACTTCTATTTTTAAATCAGATTTATCCTTTCTTTAATTTTAAGCTTTAATTAGTGCCTTTTGTAGTTGTGTGGACCAAGTTGTGTAGGCTGTGGACAAAAAGCTCATGTGTGGGTGGTGCTGATGGTGTTACTCCCTACCCCTTCCTTCTCTGCCCTACACCCAAGAAGTTGAAATTGAGTGGAGATAGTGTGAAGATGGAGAATGCCCTAAGGGAACCTGCTGGGTGTAACTGAGTTGTGAAAGTGAGAAGGACCACATTCTTCAACCTTATCAGCATGGTACTTAACTTGGTCTATCTAGCTATCCCCTTCAGCTGCATTGTCAGTACTATGCCCCTCCTGATCTTTCTCCTCATACTTCCTTGTTTGGCTGTCTACATTATTTTTTTTCTTTTTTTTTAGAATTTGTGGGAATCTTTAAAGCCAATTGTATTATGTTGTACATGAGGGATGTTTCTTCAGGAATTGAATCTGGACCCATAGCTTCGTAATATTCAATTAGTTGCTCTCCCACTATTTCCCACATATCTGGCTCTAATTTTTCTTCCATAGAGAACTAAGGAGAAGTGCCTCTAATATATTTAAGAGCCCAGTGATATGCCTCTGAGTTACCAACAAACCTTGCTTCTCTATTAATCTCTCTGTGCATGCTATACACTTCCCTTGGGGTGGGGAGTCTCTTTTCTTAGTATTTGCCCCATTTCAGCTAAAAAACAAACATGATTACTTAATCCTTTACCAAATCTTTCTGCTTGCTTATTTTTATGCTTATTCCTATTCTGAGTCATGGGGACTTCTCCAACAAACTTGGCCAATCATGTCAGTCGAGCTGATTTGTGGTGTGCTTTGCAAGGCCCTGCATTTCTAGGGGCCCATGTTTGGGCACCAAAATGTAATATCCGGGCTAGCTTTATGGAAGATCTCTGAATGGGGTTTGGTCTCTAGATGGAGAAGTAATGAAGGCAGGAGTGCCACCACCAGGCTGGTCAAAAATGCAGACCAAAATCTACTCTGTGGCTGTGGCTGAGACTCTCCAATCTCAGTCCTCTTAGCCCTTAAATACCTCAGTACAATTACATCATTACAACAACTGAACATATGCCCAGTAGAACTATTACATCACCATATCACACTAAGTATATGACAACTAGAATGATTACATCATTACATCACATGTTTAACTAGAGAACTATTATCCCATCAATCACACTGAATAGGTGCTTAAGTAAAAGCACCATGCTCTCCGTGATTCAAGTATACCTTTCCAGAGTTCAGGCCCTCTACATTTCAATTTATCTAGTTCTGAAAGAGCAAGGTTGAGATCTCCCTCTATTATAGTTTTGCTGTCTATTTCTTCTTGCATCTCTCTTAATTTCTCCTTTAGGAATTTGAATGTTATACCACTTATTGCATATATGTTTGGTATTGATATTGCTTCATTGTCTATAGTACTCTTTAATAAATAGTTTCCTTCCTTATCTCTTTTAATTAGATGTATCTTGGCTTTTATTTGATCTAAGATCAGGATTGCTACCCCTGTTTTTTTTTTTTTTTAATCTGAAGTATAATAGATTCTGCTTTAGCCCTTTGCCTTCACTCTATATGTATCAATACCTTTAAATGTGTTTCTTGTGGTGACTTCCGGCCAAGATGGCGGAGAGGAAATACACTCCTGTGTAACCTCCGTGTTTTTCTCTCACTATCCATTTCATTTCATGCCTCTGAATTAATGCTCGACTGAAAAAAAAAAAAAAAAACATACATTTACTTACCAAGAGAAACCATCCTTGAGACTCGTCAAGAAAGGTCTGTTTTTGCGCGAGGGCGGGGACGGTACTTAAATCGGAAGCAGTCTGCGGCCAGCAGCTGCAGCGAGAGCACAGATAGCAGCTCAGAGCCGTGTAGAGCGGAGAGGGGGTGGGGTATGATCGCAGCAGTAGCCATTTGCTACAGGATTAGATACTTTGCTCCGGCAGCAGAGAAGCTAAAAACACTGGGGGTGAAGAATACAGCCCCAAACAGCTGGAGTCTCTCGGGACCTGACCACCCCTCCCCCACAGTGTCTCAGCCCACTCGGATCTCAGCGTGCAGGCGCCATAGCACAGTAGGACCCGTGCCTCACGAATACCCTACCCCTCCCCCAAAGAAAGCAGCCTCCATTCAAGGGTTTTTTTCTTCTGTTTCTTTGATAGTTTGTCTTTGATTATTAGACAGAATGAGCAAGAAGCTGAAAAAGAATTTAACCCTTGACAGCTTCTATACAGATAAAGAGCAGACTCCAAATCCTGAAGAGACTAAAAACAAACAGTCCCCAGGTGAATCCCCAAAGGAGGAGATCATATGTTCTTCAGCACAGATGAATCTCATGGAGGAAATTAAAAAGGCTCTCACAAGGGAGCTAGAAGAAAAATGGGAAAAGGAGAGGGAGGCTTGGCAAAAGAGCCTGGAGAAGTCAGTTAAAGAGAGAGTGGATAAAGAAACCAAATCCTTGAAAAATAGGATTGGTGAACTGGAAAACAAAATTGGCGAAATGGAAAAAAATTCCACAGAACAAAAGAACTCAATTGGACAATTAGAAAAAGATCTTTAAAAAGTGAGTGAAGAAAATACCTCACTGAAAATCAGGGTCGAACAATTGGAATTGAATGACTCGAGGAGACAAGAAGAATCAGTCAAGCAAATCCAAAAAAAATCAATCAATGGAAAAGAATGTGAAATACCTTCTGGGGAAGACAACAGACCTGGAAAACAGATCCAGGAGAGACAACCTGAGAATCATCGGACTTCCAGAAAAGTATGATGAAAAAAAGAGCCTGGACACTATTTTCCAGGAAATTATCAAAGAGAACTGCTCAGAAGTCATAGAAACAGAGGGTAAAATAGACATTGAAAGAATTCATCGATCCCCTACTGAAAGGGATCCTAAAATCAAAACACCAAGGAATATAGTGGCCAAATGCCAGAACCCTCAGATGAAGGAAAAAATACTGCAAGCGGCTAGAAAAACCCAATTCAAGTATCAAGGAGCCACAATAAGGATCACCCAGGATCTGGCAGCATCCACATTAAAGGATCGAAGGACCTGGAATATGATATTCCGAATGGCTAAGGAACTTGGTATGCAACCAAAAATAACTTACCCAGCGAGAATGAGCATCTTTTTCCAGGGAAGAAGATGGACATTCAACGAAGTAAGCGAATTCCATCTATTTCTGATGAAAAAGCCAGAACTTAACAAAAAATTTGATCTACAAGCACAGAACTCAAGAGAAATCTAAAAAGGTAAAGATTAATATTGGGAACTGTATTCCGGCTATAAAGATGTATAAAGAATACATGTATACCTTGTTCTAGAAACTAGATGTGGAAAGGACATTGTACCAGAAAAAAGGGAAAGTGGGGGTACTACATTTCATGAAGAGGCAAAGAAAACCTAGTATATCTGAGAGAAAAAATGGAGAGGGATGAATATAGTGAGTATTTTACTGCCTTCAGAATTGGCATTAAGAGAAGAATTTTAGACATATTCAATCTATGGTGAAACTTCACCCACCTCACTGAAAAGTGAGAAGGGAAAAGTGAAAAGGGAAGGAATAAGCTAAGTGGAAGGGAATACGGTATCTGGGAGGGAAAGGGGTAAATTGGGGGGGGGGACTCTAAGAGGGAGGGAGGGATACTAAAAAAGGGAGGGCTGTGAGAAGCAAGTGGTGCTCACAAGCTTAATACTGGGAAGGGGGGTAAGGGAGTAAGAAGGGAGAAAAGCATAAACCGGGGTTAACAAGATGGCAAATAATACAGAATTGGTCATTTTAACCATAAATGTGAACGGGGTAAACTCCTCTATAAAGAGGAAGCAGTTAGCAGAATGGATTAAAAGCCAGAATCCTACAATATGTTGTTTACAGGAAACACACCTGAAGCGGGGTGATACATGCAGGTTAAAGGTAAAAGGTTGGAGTAAAACCTACTATGCTTCAGGTGAAGCCAAAAAAGCAGGGGTAGCCATCCTGATCTCAGATCAAGCTAAAGCAAAAATTGATCTGATCAAAAGAGATAAGGAAGGGCACTATATCTTGCTAAAGGGTAGAATGAATAATGAAGAAGTATCTATATTAAACATATATGCACCAAGTAGTGTAGCATCTAAATTCTTAAAAGAGAAATTAAGAGAGCTGCAAGAAGAAATAGACAGTAAAACTATAATAGTGGGAGATCTCAACCTTGCACTCTCAGAATTAGATAAATCAAACCACAAAATAAAGAAGAAAGAAGTCAAAGAGATAAATAGAATACTAGAAAAATTAGATATGATAGATCTCTGGAGAAAATGTAATGGGGACAGAAAGGAGTACACCTTCTTTTCAGCAGTTCATGGAACTTATACAAAAATTGACCATATATTAGGACATAAAAACCTCAAACTCAAATGCAGTAAGGCAGAAATAGTGAATGCATCCTTTTCAGACCATGATGCATTGAAAATTACATTCAATAAAAAGCCACAGGAAAGTAGACCAAAAAATAATTGGAAACTAAATAATCTCATACTAAAGAATGATTGGGTGAAACAGCAAATTATAGACATAATTAATAACTTCATCCAAGAAAACGATAATAATGAGACATCATACCAAAATGTATGGGATGCAGCCAAAGCGGTAATAAGGGGAAATCTCATATCTCTAGAGGCCTATTTGTATAAAATAGAGAAAGAGGTCAATGAATTGGGCTTGCAACTAAAAATGCTAGAAAAGGAACAAATTAAAAGCCCCCAATCAAACACTAAACTTGAAATTCAAAAAATAAAAGGAGAGATCAATAAAATTGAAAGTAAAAAAACTATTGAATTAATTAATAAAACTAAGAGTTTGGTTCTATGAAAAAACCAACAAAATAGACAAACCCTTAGTAAATCTGATTAAAAAAAGGAAAGAGGAAAATCAAATTGTTAGTCGTAAAAATGAAAAGGGAGAACTCACCACTAACGAAGAGGAAATTAGAGCAATAATTAGGAGTTACTTTGCCCAACTTTACGCCAATAAATTCGACAACTTAAATGAAATAGAAGAATACCTGCAAAAATATAACTTGCCTAAACTAACAGAGGAAGAAGTAAATATCCTAAACACTCCTATCTCAGAAAAAGAAATAGAACAAACTATCAATCAACTCCCTAAGAAAAAAACCCCAGGACCAGATGGATTTACATCTGAATTCTATCAAACATTTAAAGATCAATTAACTCCAATGCTAAATAAACTATTTGAAGAAGTAGGGATTGAAGGAGTCCTACCAAACTCCTTTTATGACAAAGATATGGTACTGATACCTAAACCAGGTAGGCTGAAAACAGAGAAAGAAAATTATAGACCAATCTCCCTAATGAATATTGATGCTAAAATCTTAAATAAAATATTAGCAAAAAGATTACAGAAAATCATCCCCAGGATAATACACTATGACCAAGTAGGATTTATACCAGGAATGCAGGGCTGGTTCAATATTAGGAAAACTATTAACATAATTGACTATATCAACAACCAACCAAACAAAAACTATATGATTATCTCAATAGATGCAGAAAAAGCATTCGATAAAATCCAACATCCATTCCTAATAAAAACACTTGAGAGCATAGGAATAAAAGGACTTTTCCTTAAAATAGTTAGGAGCATATATTTTAAACCTTCAGTAAGCATCATATGCAATGGGGAAAAACTGGAACCTTTCCCAGTAAGATCTGGAGTGAAGCAAGGTTGACCACTATCACCATTATTATTCAATATTGTATTAGAAACACTAGCCTTGGCAATAAGAGTCGAGAAAGATATTAAAGGAATTAGAGTAGGCAATGAGGAAACCAAATTATCACTCTTTGCAGATGATATGATGGTATAACTAGAAAACCCCAGAGATTCTACTAAAAAGCTACTAGAAATAATTCATAATTTTAGCAAAGTAGCAGGATACAAAATATATCCCCATAAATCCTCAGCATTCTTATACACCACCAACAAAATCCAAGAGCAAGAGATACAAAGAGAAATTCCATTCAAAATAACTGTTGATAGCATAAAATATTTGTGAATCTACCTACCAAAGGAAAGTCAGGAATTATATGAGCAAAATTACAAAAAAGTTTTCACACAAATAAAGTCAGACTTAAATAACTGGAAAAATATTAAGTGCTCTTGGATAGGCCGAGCGAATATAATAAAGATGACAATGCTCCCTAAACTAATCTATTTATTTAGTGCTATACCAATCAGACTTCCAAGAAAATATTTTAATGATTTAGAAAAAATAACAACAAAATTCATATGGAACAATAAAAAGTCGAGAATCTCAAGGGAATTAATGAAAAAAAAAAATCAAATGAAGGTGGTCTAGCTGTACCTGATCTAAAATTATATTATAAAGCAGCAGTCACCAAAACCATTTGGTATTGGCTAAGAAATAGATTAGTTGATCAGTGGAAAAGGTTAGGTTCACAAGACAGAATAGTCAACTATAGCAATCTAGTGTTTGACAAACCCAAAGATTCTAAATTTTGGGATAAGATTTCATTATTTGATAAAAACTGCTGGGATAACTGGAAATTAGTATGGCAGAAATTAGGCAAGGACCCACACTTAACACCACATACCAAGATAAGATCAAAATGGGTCCATGACCTAGGCATAAAGAATGAGATTATAAATAAATTAGAGGAACATAGGATAGTTTATCTCTCAGACTTGTGGAGGAGAAAGAAATTTGTGACCAAAGATGAACTAGAGACCATTACCAACCACAAAATAGAAAATTTTGATTATATCAAATTAAAAAGCCTTTGTACAAACAGAACGAATGCAAACAAGATTAGTAGGGAAGCAACAAACTGGGAAAACATCTTTACAATTAAAGGTTCTGATAAAGGCCTCATTTCCAAAATATATAGAGAACTGACTCAAATTTATAAAAAATCAAGCCATTCTCCAATTGATAAATGGTCAAAGGATATGAACAGACAATTTTCAGATGAAGAAATTGAAACTATTACCACTCACATGAAAGAGTGTTCCAAATCACTATTGATCAGAGAAATGCAAATTAAGACAACTCTGAGATATCACTACACACCTGTCAGATTGGCTAAGATGACAGGAAAAAATAATGATGAATGTTGGAGGGGATGCGGGAAAACGGGGACACTGATGCATTGTTGGTGGAATTGTGAACGAATCCAGCCATTCTGGAGAGCAATCTGGAATTATGCCCAAAAAGTTATCAAATTGTGCATACCCTTTGATCCAGCAGTGTTTCTATTGGGCTTATACCCCAAAGAGATACTAAAAAAGGGAAAGGGACCGGTATGTGCCAAAATGTTTGTAGCAGCCCTGTTTGTAGTGGCTAGAAACTGGAAAATGAATGGATGCCCATCAATTGGAGAATGGCTGGGTAAATTGTGGTATATGAATGTTATGGAATATTATTGCTCTGTAAGGAATGACCAGCAGGATGAATACAGAGAGGCTTGGAGAGACCTACATGGACTGATGCTAAGTGAGATGAGCAGAACCAGGAGATCATTATACACTTCGACAACGATATTGTATGAGGATGTATTCTGATGGAAGTGGATTTCTCTGACAAAGAGACTTAACTGAGTTTCATTGGATAAATGATGGACAGAAACAGCTACACCCAAAGAAGGAATACTGGGAAATGAATGTGAACTATTTGATTTTTGATTTTCTTCCCGAATTATTTTTACCTTCTGAATTCAACTCTCCCTGTGCAGTGGGAGAACTGTTCGGTTCTGCAAATATGTATTGTATCTAGGATATACTGCTACATATTTAACATATATAGGACTGCTTGCCATCTTGGGGGGGGGGAGGAGGGAGGGAGCGGAAAAAACGAAACATAAGTGATTGCAAGGGATAATGCTGTGTAAAAATTATCCTGGCATGGATTCTGTCAATACAAAGTTATTATTAAATAAAAAAAAAAAAAAAAGAAAAAGAAAAAAAAATGTGTTTCTTGTAAACAACATGTTATAGGATTCTGGCTTTTAATCCAGTCTGCTACCTGCTTCTGCATTCACACTCACAATTAAAATAACTAATTCTGTATTTCTTGACATCTTATTTATCCTAGTTTGTGCTTTTCTCTTTCCTATCCTCCATCACTCCTCCCCAGTATTTTGCTTTTGATGACCACCTCCCTCAAATTGTCCTCCCATTTAGAGCCCCTCCCCTTTTTAAATATTTTTCCACTAATTCTTCTCTTTTCCCTTCTATTAGTCTTTCCCTTTCTTTTCCCTCTTTCCCTCCTATTTTCCTATAAGATGAGACAAGTTTTTTTATGATTCCAAATATGTCTGATATTGTCTCTTAGAGCTAAATCTGATGAGAGTAAGATTCACACAATGCTCATTCTCCTCCCTTCTTTCTCTCAATTATAATGGGTTTTCTTTGTTTCTTAGTGAGATGTAATTTCCCTTATTTTGCATACTTTTTCTTCTTCTTCCAGTATGATCCCCTTCCCACCTCTAGTTTCTTTTTTGTATTATCATAATTAGTTCTTAAGAATTCTTTCTTTTTTATCTTTTTATGCTTCTATTCAGTTCTGTGTTTGGAGATCAAATGGTTTGTTCAGATGATCTTTTCATTAGAAATAGAAGAAATTCACCTATATCATTGAATGTCCATCTTCTTCCCTGAAAGATAATGCTCATTTTAGCTGGATAGCTTATTCTTGCCTGTAATTGCAGTTCCTTTGCTTTTCAGAATATCAGATTCCAGGCCCTTACATCCTTTAAGGTGAAAGCTGCTATGTCCTGGGCAATCCTATTGAGGCTCATCAGTATTTAAATTGTTTCTTTCTGACTGCTTGTAATACTTTTTCTTTGGTACGATAGTTCTGAAATTTAGCCACAATATTCTTAGGGTCTCTTCAGGAGCTGATCAATGCTTTCAATGGCTATTTTATCTTCTAATTCTAAAATATCAGGGCAGTTTCTTTTATGATTTCCTATAATATAATGTCTAGGTCCTTTTTTTGTTTGTTTGTTTGTTTTGTTTTGTTTTGTTTTTTCATCATGACTTTCAGGAAGCCCAATAATTCTTAAATTGTTTCTCCTAGATCTATTCTCCAGGTCAGTTGTTTTGCCTTGGAGATATTTCATATTATATTCTATTTTATTTTTGTTTTTGTTTTTGTTTGACTGATTCTTGAAGTCTTATTGAATCATTCACTTTCACTTGTTCTATTCTAATTTTTAGTGTATTATTTTCTTCAGTTACTTTTTTTATCTCCTTTTGCAATTTGGCCAATTATTTTTTTTTTATTCATTGCATTCTTTTTTCCATTTTTTTCCATTCCTTCTTCCAATGATCTCATTTCATTTTCCCATTTTTCTTCTAACTCTCTTTTAAGATTCTTCATGCAATCTTCAAAGAAAGCCTTGTGAAATGGGACCAGCTCATATCTCTCTTTGAGGCTTCATCTAGAGTCGCTTTGCCTTTAGGAACTTCAGAATTTAAGATATGTTCTTCTCTCTTCATAAAAGCTATGTTGAGAGTTTTTGTTTTTGTTTTTGTTTTTGTTTTTGTTTTGTTAAGACTGGAGGTCTGTTCAATGAAAAGGAGTGACAGCTCCTTTAATTTGCCCTTAGACAGTTCTGCTGATTGATTTTCAGGACTAGGTAATGGCAGCTAGGTCTGTCATTCTTTTGGGCTCAATGGTTTACAATTTGCCTTTGGTAGCATATTTACCAAACCACCTTCTTACAACCTTCCTGGACAGAGTGGACTAAGAGCCTCAGAGAAGATTCATAGGTGTGTGGAACTGCAACTCTTTGACTCCAGGCCCCAGCTTTTTTTTCCCCATCTCCCTGTGCTATAGTCTGGGCTCCACAGACTGTCCCCATGCCCAACTGAAACAGACCTGTTCTGAAGTGCTTCTAAGGTTCTGGAAATGTGTTGTACTACAACTATTTATGGATTCGTTGATTACAAAATTAGTTTAGAGGTCTAATCTACTGTTGGTTTGAGACATTAGAGGAGCTTCCCTAGAATTATTTCTGCTTTCTACCATCTTGGTTCCATCCCCCAAAATATCTTCTGCTGGAAACTTTTTACTCTCCAAATATTTGTGGGTTCTGTCACTCCAAAACCAGTTCAGAGGTTTGATCTGGTGTTAATGTGAGGGACATGAGCAGGAGCTTAAATAAAGATCTTTGTACATTCTGCCATCTTGGCTTTTCCCCTAATGATTGAGCATTTGAAATGTCTGGTTAGTTTATGCAATCATTCGTTAAGATGCCTGATTATTTTCAATCTAATATTTTTTATAATATTGATGTAATCAAAGTTAATACATTTAATATATAAAATCAAAGTTTTACATTGAGTAAAAACTTACATTCTAGAAAGAAATATCTAAAATTTAAAAAAGACTGAGAGAACAGCTACTGAATCATTGACCCCAAGAATGATAGAACAAAAACAACAACAAAACACACACACACACACACACGAAGCTACCAATCTGTTCTTTGTCTTCCTCCTTTATCTCAGGCTTCCCCATTTGGCTATTCCTAGAGTTTTTTCCTTTTCTTCTAGAACTTATACAGTTTCTTAAGGTCAATTGTATTATATTGTATAAATAGAATGCCTTGATGGAAATTGAATGAGGACCATTTTCATTGTAATATGCAGAGAGCTGTTGCCCTATTAATGTCCAATTATCTGGAGAGATTTGCTCTTCCTCTAAGAACCAAGGGGAGGTGCGTTTTAATGTACCCAGAAGTCTAGCTGTCTTTTCCCAAGTTATAAGTAGCCCTTGATCTTCTATCAACTTAAGCCTGCTTTCTATAACACCTCTCCTGGATGGGGGTAGGGGGGTTGGGGTGGGGATGGAGAATCTTTAGCTAGCATTTGTTCCATTTCAGCCAAAAAAGATTACTAGTTTAGTCTTTAAGAAAATAAGTTCCCTGTTTGTCTATTATACTCACCTAAGTTCCTGGTCACTGGAGACTTCTTCAGTGAAAGTAGAATCTTTGTTTCCCATGGTTGGGTGCCAAATGTGATGACTGCATATTTAAAATCAGCCAGAATCAGGAATTCAGGTTAAAGGAAAAATCTTCAATCTTTATTCTCAGTAGAGGTGAAGAAGGATTGCGATAGCAATATGGGCAACTGTGACAGGAAGCCAGCTAGCAAAGGTGAAGGGGGATTGCAGGTGAAAAGGGGGACCGGAGGTGAAGGGCGGTCACGATAGCAATGTGAGCAGCTGTGACAAGATGCCAGCCAGCAGTCTCTCTTTTCGCTTCCCTTTCCACTCCCCTGCCTCCACCTACCAAAATCGTCATTTCCTATACAACACATCAGGACTTGCACAAAGAGTGGGCGGAGGCCATTCTTTCTCCAAGCATATATATTAATAGAGTATGGTCCAATTATTATTTAGCCTCATGTCTTGGGACCTCAGTGCATCAACTCAAGCCTCAGCCCATTACAGACAGCCTTCATTTCAGTTCAGCAATCATCCCAAATACAGCCAGGTGTTAAAATCCAAATCCTTTATTGTCTCTTCCAAGTCTTATCTCCTTTCCTAGGGCCTGGTTAGCTTTTTAGGGACCTTTCTCTCTACTTGATTCTGTGGGCTTAAGCTCCTGCCACCAGTCCTTTGTCTTCTCTGCTTCTGTCAGCTTCTTGAGGTCCTCCTGAATGTGTCTTGGTTTCTATGGGAGAGGCAGGAGGACTGCCATCATGGTCTCTGTCTTCCCTAGTTCTCATCCTGGCTGAGCTTGTCCAGCTTATATCCTCATCTAATCATGGTTAAGCACCATGCTAAATAACCATTGTCTCTATCAATTACACTGACTTAATACCTTGTTTCAAGTATCTGGCCCATAACAAAAAAAAAAAAAAAAAAAACCTGCAATTAATGATTTAATTAATGACTTAAAATAACTAATTCTTTGCTCCATCATATTACATTCTATTCATTGCTGAATTTATATTACAGTCATGAGCAATCACCTATTGGGCAAAAGCAAATATAATCCTTCAAGGGAAAATGTGGAAAGTCAATGAAATTAAGGATTTCAAATATTTGTGATGAAAAGACCATAAATGAATGGAAATTTTGACTTTCAAATACAGAACTCAGAATTGTCATGCTGCACATGCATAACAGAGAAATTGGGAAGGGGAAATTAAAAGGCATTTAATGTTTACATTCCTACATGGGGGAATGATTTTGACACTCATAAGAACTTTTTCATTTTTAGGGCAGTTAGAAGGTGTGTGTGTGTGTGTGTGTGTGTGTGTGTGTGTGTGTGTGTGTGAAAATCTCTGATGAAGGGCTCATTTCTCAAACATATAGAGAATTGGGTCAAATTATAAGAAAAATAAAAGCTATTCCCCAATTGATAAATGATCAAAAGATATGTACAGTTTTCAGATGAACTAATCAAACTATTTATAGCCATATATTAAAAATAATCTAACCCAATATTTATTTTAGAAATGCTAATTAAAACAATTCTGAGGTAAAACCTAAAACTTATTAGACTGACTAATGGATTAGAAAAGAAATATGACAATTGTTGGAGGGTAGGTGGAAAAAGTGAGACATCAGTGCTTTGATGGAATTGTGAACCGATTTAGCCATTCTGTAGAGCAATTTGGATCTATGTCTAATGGGCTAGACATGTATAAAGTCATGTATCCCCTTTGCCCCAACAATCAAACTAGAACATGTATTTTTTAAATTTTTTTATTAAAGCTTTTTATTTCTCAAAACATATGCATGGATAATTCTTCAACATTAGCCCTTGCAAAACCCTGTGTTCCAATCCCCCCGCCCTTCTCCCATGCCCTCCCCTAAATGGAAGGAAGTTAAATATATGTTAAATATAGTAGAAATATATGTTAAATCCAATATACACCTACATATTTATACAATTATCATGCTGCACAAGAAAAAAAGAGAAGTAACACAAAATACAAATAAACAACAACAAGATGAGTGAAATTACTATTGTGAACCAGACTCAGTTGCCACAATCCTCTCTCTGGGTTTAGATGGCTCTCTTCATCACTAAACAATTGGAACTGGTTTGAATCATCTGATTGTTGAAGACAGCCAGAACATTATTTTAAAAAATAAAAGTACTTATACGTACATAATATTTATAGCAGTTCTTTTCTCATGGCAAAGAACTGGAAACTGAAGAGAAGTCCATCAGATGGGGAATGGCTAAGTTGTGATATATGTTCGATATGGAATATTATTGTTCTGTGGGAAATAATGAGCAAAAATCTTTCAAAAAAACCTGGAAAGTCATCCATGAACTCATGCAAAGTGAAGTGCACTGTAATGGCAAAGTTGTGTGGTGCTCAGTTATGAATGAATTTGCAATTCTCAGCAATACAATGATCCAAGACTGAAGAACTTATGACGAAAAATGCTATCTATACTTTGATAAAGAATTTTGTCTGAATACAGACTTTTAAACTTTATTTTTTTTTTTTTTTTGAGATTGTATGTGGGCGAGTGGTTTTCACTAAATGTCATTTATGGAAATGTTTTCCATAACTTTATATGTGCCTTAGCATTGTGGTAGAGGATGAGTAGGGAAAAAAGAGAGAGAATCTGGAACTCAAAATTTTCAAAAAATGTATGTCTCTAAAATTATGTAAGTATATTATATGTGCTATAACTATCATCAATTTAGTTTTAGAGAGTTGTATTCATATACATAAGTACATGTAATTACATGTACATGAAGTACATGTAATTGAACAAAAATAAAATATTAAATTAAAATAAAAGATATTTCTTGTGGCCCACAATCCTCCAAACATACTATTAGATATTTAGTGGATGTTCTGGCAACTCTTCCTGAGTCACTCAATATCCTTTACTAAGTTGAACAAGATCTCTGCTCTTTTCACACTAACCTGTAGAATCAAGAAGATTCTTTGTCCAAGTTCCTTTCAGATTGCAGTTTCATTATGTCTACTCACCTGAAGACATTAACTTAAAGTATTATGCACTTAGAACTTCCCTAAAAGCTCGTGGGAATGATACAGAAATAGGACAGGCCCTTACCCTTAAGGAACCATTTTTTCCTCTTTTTGACTAGACAAAAACCTGCATAAATGAAATATTTTAATAATATAGAGAGTCTAAAGATTCATTTATAATTCAGAAATTGTTTTCTCTATGGAAATATTACCAATAACAGTTGGGTTTAACCCACAAAAACCTATAAAATCTATAATGCACATAATATATATTACAATACTAATGATTCAGTAGAACCTATGAAAAAATACATAATGTGTTTCATTTTAGGATACAAAAATACATCTCCAGATAGAAAATTCTTTCCTTATCTTTATTTGCAATCAATACTGCATATATACATTCATCATCGTTTTCTTTATCTAAATTTCATTAGCCACACTGATTAACTATAGAAGATCCTATTTTAGTCAGTCTTCAGTGGTGTTCTTTTTTCTTCTTTAAAATAATATAATAATGGTTCTTTCTGGGAGCGAGTTCAAATTCCTGTTCAGGCACCAAAATGTGGTGATTTTCTTCTTTTAAATATAATATATAGATGGTTCTCTCTGGGAGAAAGCAGGTTTCTCAGGGAGGTTTTCTGGAGGCAGCCTTAGCATCAGTTCAGATCAATAATTGCCCCAAATGCAGCCAGGTGATAAAAGTTCAGATCTTTTATTGTCTCCAATATAGCCCAGTTAGCTTAGAGGCCTATCTCTCTGCTTGATTCCAAGACCTCTTGCAGCTTTGTCCTTTGCTTCTGCCTCTGCTTTCTTCAGCCTCTAATCAGCCAAGTGGAAAATGGAATAGATCTCTCTTGCCTCCGAGAGAGAGCTTCTGGCTCTCAATCTCCCAGAGTGCTCTGCATCTGTCCCAGCGTGCTCTTCTCTAATATAATTCACCTGAACTCCCTTCTGCCACCAGCCAGCCAAATGGAAAATGGAATGAATCTCTCTCCAATTGGGCCTCTGCTTTCTTCTTATATACCAGACAGCAGGATTATGGGTTTTCTCCCAGAGTGCTCTCTGGCCCTAAGAGCTTCAAGGAAGTTGTAAATTCACAAAGTTACAAAGTTTACTTTATGAATCTCCCATACTTGTGAATTCCAATGAGTAAAGGTGTAAATACAAGCATTGTATCAATTAGTTCTACTTAGTACCTTGTTTCAGGTTCTGGCCCAAAACATCAACTGTAATGAGTTAGCAGTTTGTAAAGATTCCAACAGTCTCCTTATTTTATCATATTTCTCTCATTCTTTATTATAAACTGAACAATTTTAAAAATTTATCAAATGTGCATCTTAATGGGATTGAAATTCCACATAAAAATTTGAGTCTTCAACAAAGTAGAACCAAAATAATTTATTAACAATTAACTTTATTTGCTTTGGTTGTATTTCTTTCTATATCCATCTGTATTTCTGCTATCTCTTTTTTATCTTGTTTTTCTTTTTTAGTAACACCTAAACATAGTGGATAGAGGAGCTGGGCTTGGAATCAGGAAAATTTGAGTTCAAATACAGTCTTAGATATTTGCTAACAAAGGGATCTTTCCCTGGCTTATTTCCCTAGTTTCTAAAATAAGAGAATTGAATGACTTTAATAAGTGACTGCTAGTGTATGCAGTGGATAGAGCATCAACCCTGGCATCAGAAGGAACTGAGTTCAATTCCAGACTTAGACAATTAATACTCTTTAGTTATATGTCCCTGGACAAGTCACTTACCCCAATTGCATCAGAAAAAAAAAGTCAATAAATCTTCCTTTCCACCAAAAAAATCACAGAAGATAATATATACCCAGAGTAAGTATAGATCTGTTTCATTAATTGTTCTCTGAACTACCTTTAACCACTTTCTTCTTGATTGTCTCCTCTAGATTCTTCTAGTCATCTCTCACATTGCTAATATTTAGAAAACCGTATTAGCTAGTCATGAAGCCTTAGGAACAACATAGGCTAACTAAACTATATCCAGGGTTTTTCTTCCTTAAATAGAAGTTAAGTGATACCATAATAAACTGTCTTTAAGCCCACCACTTCTCCATCATGCTTCTCTGATCTTTGCAAGTGACAAAGGCTGGGATAGCTAATTAAGGCTAAAGAAAATGGTGATTTTTTCCCATTGCCTCCTGTTATCGGCCAGAATTCTGAATTTGAAACAAGGATTCTTATAAGGTACTAACTAAGTGGAATTGATGATACAATGGTTATCTAGTTTAGCATGGTGCTTAATAGATCTCTAAGTTCAGTATGATTGATTTAACCTTACAACAAATAATGGTTTCCTAGTGATATAATGATTGGTTTATACTCAGTGTAGAGCAGTTTAGAGCAAGATAAACTGGGAGCCTCAGTTAGATTGAGAGACAACTAGAGAAGACAAGCAGACTGGAGGCTGAAGCACAAGCCCTTGGACTGTTCATTTCTATCTTCATCAGCACTGTGGTGGCTGGCCTGTCCTCCTTATTTTCTCCACTGAAAACAAGACTCCTGAAGGCCTTTAAGAAAGCTAACCAGGCCCAAGGCAAGGAGACAAGACTTTGAAGGAGATAATAAAGATCTGATGTGTGAACTCTCAGAGGTGTAAACAAGCATTGTTTCTATCAATTCTAGTGACTTAACACATTGTAAGGATTCTCACAATCAGTCATCAGAGAAGCAATCTGATAGAAGAAAGGGATTACAACTGGGGAGAATACAGGCTTTTTAATGCAACAGAAGGGCAATGTCCAGTGCAAGCAGGTCCAATGTAATTGCCAAGTGATGTGGAGAAATTTAGAAAGTCATAAATAAAAAGGACTAAATAGGTTAACTGCTTGGGAGAAAGGGTTTGCTTATATCTCTATAAATGGAGAAGGAATCAGATGGGTGCCAACAAGCCATATTTTCCTTGTCCATCAAAGAAAGACAGAAAACAGTGAAAAACCTCGAAACAAAGAAGAAGACCTTAAAAAATCTGACACTGAAAGAGCATAGCTGAAACTGAAACTGTTACAGAACTTCAAAACCAGCAGGAATCATTGGATTCCCTGAGATGAAAAATTGTTAAGACTGTTGCAGAACTTTTAAACCAACAGTAACAACTGGATTCCCTGAGACATGAGAAGATTATTGGAGGACTTCAAAATCTACAGGAATCATTGGATTCCCTACACACATGAAGTAATGGACAATAGATTCCTTTTGTACTATTTCTAGGACTCATAGGCATGTATAGTTCCTCGTGTGGATTCATGTTATTTGTTACATCATTACTTGCCTGTGTTACTATGTTACTATGTTACATAGTTACTATGTGTTTATGTAATTATGTGTAGTACCTTCAATGTTGATGGATTTATGTATATCTGTTTCAAGTGAGACCCTTCAGAAACCAACTAATCTGATTTGATTCCCCATTTTCCTTTGGTGTTGTCACTTCCCTTCCTGAGACATCAGGGAGGGCGTGATCACCTCCTTTTTTGTTGTTTTCACTCCTTTTATTGAGGAGTCAGGGAAGGCATGATCACTTCCTTTTTTGGAGTTCTCACCTCTTTGGGAAGTCAGGCAGTGTAACCATCTTATGTTGTAAAACAAAAGAAAATGGGAGATATCATGGGCCAGAACTCTGAACTTGAAACGAGGATTCTTACAAGGTACTAACTAAGTGGAATTGATGATACAATGGTTATCTAGTTTAGGATGGTGATTAATAGTTCTCTAAGTTCAGTATGATTGATTTACCTTACAACAAATAATGGTTTCCTCCTTGGAGGTTTATACTGAGTGTAGAGCATATAAGCTAGGGTCCTCAACTAGATTGAGAAGAAATAGAGAAGACAAAGCAGACTGGAGGCTGATGCACAAGCCTTTGAACTATTCATTTCCAACTTCATCAGCACTGTGGTATCTGGCCTGTCCTCCTTATTTTCTCCACTGATACCAAGACTCCAGAAGGCCTTTAAGAAAGCTAACTGGGTCCCATACAAGGAGACAAGACTTTGAAGGAGACAATAAAGACTTTTGGACTTTAACTCGGCTCGAAATGAAGGCTGCTCCCAGAAGCCCCCAGAAAATCAAACTAAGAGCATTATAGGCTCCCATGACAAACCACTTCCTAAACTTTTCCATGTGTCTCTATAGATCCATTGTGGCCACAATGAAGATAGGGATCAAGAAAAAGAAACATTTAATGATAGAGCTAAATAAAGCTTTAAGCTTCTCATCTTTTTCTAAGACTTGCTTTATCTTCAAATAAAAACTCGAATGTTTTACATATATACTTTTAATTAAGGTACCTGACTTTAATTATTGGAAAATATTATTGAAATTTGTTTCTCTATAGACTTTTAAAATTCTAATTTTTACTGAAATGTTCAACTCTTAATTTTGGAAGTGATATGTAGTATTGCTAGATAGATAATTCTCATTTCATATACCAGATTCATGTTTCTTGATTCTAATAATTGTACCCAATTTGATTAAAACATATTTTAAATATAACAAGAAGTAGTATATTTTTACTGGAAAGGATGCTAAATTTGACCTTAAGAAGACCTGGTTTTAAAGTATGTGTTGTATACATACATACAATTTCCTTTTTAAAATAGAATCAGAATATGAAAATATTTTGATGGTCAAACAAAACAATGAATGTGAAATATGATGCAAATTTGAAAGCATTATTTAAATACAATGTTTCTTTTCTTCTTCCTTCTTCTCTGATATTTCTTTCTCGATGTGTCTTCTAGTGTATTCAACTTTGATTTTGAATAATAATAACAGAAATAGTAGATAGCATTGCTAATTTTTTTTTAAGTTTGCAGTGTAATACAAATATCAGCTCATTGATTCTTATAGCAATATAAAGAAATAAGTACGATTTTTATTCCCCATCTTATAGATGAGAAAACAGGAAGGTAGACATTTGGTGACTTGCTTAAGTTAATACAATTACTAAGTGGTTAAGGCAATATTTAAACATATTGATTTTTTTTTCCTCTTTAGACTCCATACTCTTTACACTGTACCAACTAGCTGCCTCTAACAAGTATAGAAATAAGTTTATGGAAAGGATACTTAGATACCATTTACAAAATTTTGACAGATTACATTTATATAACACAGTTCATCTCCTTTATCAAAGCAAGGGTAATAGTTTATTCCTCACATAAAGTAGTATAGATAGTTCATTAGAAAGTATACTGGTTCTTGGAACCAATACTATTTACTTTCAATTTATTTGATCTTGGGAAAGCTATATAACTTTTCTTGCCCTCAGTGAAATGAAGGTTTGGATTAAATGGCCTTTAAGGTCCCTTCAATCTCTAAATTGAAGATCTTATAAATCTATTTTTTGGTAATCTCAAAGGAAAAATGTATAGTTAATAGTTTCCTCCTTATTTGAATCATTGAAACATTGAACAGTCAATTTGTACTTTCTAAAAATTCTTTTAAATCAGAGAATTTCTGGAAATTACAAAGTAAATCAGAGTCCAAGTTCATAATTTTCATTAGTTATTGTTGTTATCAAATAATGGCAGCATTTTGAAAATGTTCACATTCAACAGAGTTGGAAATTAAAAAATATATATATTACATGTTTAATGTTTTTTATAGATTTTTTTAAAAGCAGCATTTATTTTTATATTTCAGCAATGACAGCTATTTCCAGAAGTGTAAAGGGCAAGAAAATATAACTTTCTTTAAAAAAGACAGATGGTCATGTAGAGAGCTATAATGATTGGGATACAGTTCAGCTACTCCCTGATGTGGTTCCCCTAATTTGGTTTTTAAAATTACTTCTGAAAACAACTTTATTAAATCTAACATACCTAAATCATGGGGTACAGAGACAGAGAGGAGAGGATCCATAGTCTTGGCTGGTGCAAATAATTACCTTTCTCTTTCTAACAAGAACATTGATGACCTTATTAATGCTTTTAGATCATTTTGGCTTGGATTTGTAAAGGTAAAACTCTTAAAGGGAGACTAAATTACATGGTTTTGCCTTAGAAAAAGAGCTATGATGTTAATTTCCCCAGAATTAGAAAGTATATATACTATGAGCATGTAATTTAAAACCCATTAGCGGTTGGATATTTTATAATCTTACACAATGCTTCCTTCTAATGGACCAAGGTTTAATGGAGCTGCTATTGTTATGCAAGAAAAAATAATTTTCTGGGGCTTGCTAAATTTGATAATTTCTTCAACTCACTTTTATTAAAGTTATAAGGCACAATTAAAATATATATATTACTTTGGAAAACTTGTGTTCTTAGACTTAGGAATATTTTTCATTGCTAACTTATTTTGTAGATTTAGAGAATTGATTTAACAGCTGTGTGGCCATGTGGGCTGTCCCTATTGACCAAAGACATGAGTTTATACTCTATCTCTATCAATTACTCTCTAAGGTTTCTCAGAGAGGTCACTGAACCAACCCCCTTTGTTCATTTAACAATAACATTAAAGATCAAAACCTCTAAGACTTCTTCCCTCTCTAAATCTATAATCACCATAGATTCTTTTTGTTTATCTCATGCAACTATAGGTTAATGGTCATACCAGAACTATATTCAACCTACTTTTTTCAACATGGTCATAAGTAATACTGCAGTTAAATATAATATTAATTGGTTTATATACATATCTTATAGAATATTGTATTTTAGAAAAGGAATATTTATATATTTTAATACACTTATGGATGGGGTAGAGTTGTGATTTTATTAGTATAGAAATCTTTCATGTGAAGAAACTGTATTTATACATTGTACAAATTGTATGTTGAAATACTCTATATAACTTCTAAGATGAGGAAGTTGCACAAAACACTGAGATTGTGATTGCCTAGAATCACACAGTCAGTAGTTATGAGAGATGGATTTTGAATGTATGACTTCCTATGAGAATGATTTGCTATCTAATAAACCGTACTTTCTTTGATTATTATATGTATTCCAAACCAGTGGCCAGGCCTAATATTATAAGCATTCTAAATTTAAATATTCTTTTAAAGATTTAGTATTCATTGAAATGGTTTGTCATGTTCCAGAGTCATTGTTAAAATATAAATGCATTTTATTGACACATGTAGGCATGCTAATTAATAGAAATCATAAGTTAAGAAAATTCTAGATTACCATACATAATACACTTTGTTTTGTGGATACATGATCTCATTCGTCATGTCAACAAGCAATTTTTTTAAGCACCATATACCAATCATTGCATTAAATCCTGAAATCCAAGGAAAGGAAATAAATAGTCCCTGAATCTCAAGGAGCCCACAATCTAATAGGAGAAATAACATGGAAATAACTGCACAATCAATATAAAGATAAAACAAATAGGAAATGATTTCAAAGAGAAGGAACTAGGAATAATGAGGACTGAGAAAGGTTCTTACAAAAGTCAGGGTTTAGCTAAGACTTAAAGACACTCAGGGAAACCAGGATACAGAGATGAGGAGAGATAAAGTTTCAGTTACAGGGGATACCTAATAAAACTGCTCTGAGGAGAAAGGTGGAGAAATATATGGGAGGAACAGTAAGACAGACAATAACGCTGAATTTTAGATCAACAGGTATGGTTATTTCTTTTCCCAAGGAGATAACAATCCTGTACATTCTCTCACATTTTTGTATACTAAACATGATGCATTTACATAAATGTATTTTAAACAATGCACATTGTTAGATGTTGCAGCACAAACCACTAATCTCTGATACTAAGCAGTTTTTGTCTGATAGATCTTTGAGTTCAGGACTTTAAAACTAAGTTGGAACTGAGTTAGTCAGATGTCTGAACTAGTATTGACATTATTATGGCAAATCCTAAAGAATGAGAGACTACTAAATTGAAATATAAGGCAAACTGGTCCAATATGGAAAATAGAGAAAGCTAAAGTTTCCATATGAATAAGCGTAGGTTTAAATTCTCCACTTAAGGAGAAGGCCCAGGCTAAACATAACTTCATTCCTTTTCAGGATGCAATATTAACTCATCTCCACAGAACTACCATGCCTTTAGGCCTAGTACATTTCATCCTCCTACTCCTTTTCTTTCCCTTTTTTTTTTTAAATGTAAACAGAAGTCCTTTCAAGACTGCTTATAATTCTATCCTCATTACTTTGTATATTGTCAAGCACATAAAAAGTATTTTAAAAATCTTTGGACTATCAGATACAGACTCCTAAATATCCTTGAGAAATCATGGAATAAATTTTAATTAAACCAAAGTATTATCATTGCCATAATGATTGCCCACATCCACCTGAACATAACATTAATCCTGAAAAAAAATAGTTTTAAAAAACTTTGCCATTTTGAGTATTCATAATCTTTGAACTTGAAATGAAAAAACTTCCATTGTATACTATCGTAAATGAAAAAAAAAAAAAAAAAAAAAAAAAAAACATGCTAGATGAAGTGCATGTTGTTTGTACCACTATATATATTTTATAGGGATAATCCTGAGATTGCTTCTAGTTAATCATAAAACATGACCTTTTATCTTAATATTTCTATTTTACAAAATTGCAAAAGTTAATTTGAAAAACATTAATATTGAAATAATTATATTAGGATAATGATTTGTTCTCAAATGAGAGTTCTGGCCAAGATGGTGGAGAAGAGGCACATAGCTGCATAAGCTCTGCATTTTCTCTCATAATCCATTTCATGACAAGCCTCTGAATTAATGCTTGACTGAAAAACCCCCCACAAATAGTTACCAAGAGAAGACATCCTTGAGATTCTCCAGGAAAAGTCTGTTTTTGCTTGAGGGAGGGGACAGTTTTAGATCCGGCACAGGCTGAGGGCAGGCAGTGGCAGCAAGAGCCCAGCAGGCAGCTCACAGCTGTGCAAATCGGAGGAGGGTGGGGTATGATCTCAGTGGTCTCTGTGGGAAGAGCTTTGCTACAGGATTGGATACTTTGCCCTGGAAGCAGGTCAGCAGACAAGCAGAGAAGCTAAAAACACAGGGGGTGAAGAATACAACCTCAAACAGCTGGAGTTTCTCCGGACCAGGCTACCCCTTCCCACAGTGTCTCAGCACCCAGAGTCTCAGAGCGCAGGCACAGCACAGTCCTGCTAGTGCTTCACTGCTGCCCCCATCCCCGTAGTCTGTAGAGGACGCTCTATAACAGCACCCAGCCCCTCCCCCCAAAAAAGCAGATTCCATTTATTTTTTTTTCTAGTTTGTCTTTGATTCTTTTCTGACAAAATGAGCAAAAAATTGAAAAGGACCAAACATTGACAACTTCTATATGGCTAGAGAGCAGACTCTAAACCCTGAGGAGACTAAAAACACACTGTCTCCAGGTGAATCCCCAAAGGAGGAAATCATCTGTTCCTCAGCATAGATGAATCCCATGGAAGAAATTAAAAAGACTCTCACAAAAGAGCTAGAAGAAAAATGGGGAAAGGAGAGGGAGGCTTGACAAGAGAGTCTGGAGAAATCATCCCACTCATTTAAAGACAGAGTGGATAAAGAAATCAAATCCTTGAAAAATAGGATTAGAGAACTGGAAACAGAAAATAGCTCTCTAAAAAATAAAATTGGCGAAATGGAAAAAAAATTCCATAGAACAAAAGAACTCAATTGGACAATTAGAAAAAGATATAAAAAAATTGAGTGAAGAAAATACTTCATTGAAAATCAGAATCGAACAAATGGAATTGAGCGACTCAAGGAGACAACAAGAATCAGTCAAGCAAAACCAAAAAAACCAAACAATGGGAAAAAAATGTGAAATATCTTTTGGGGAAAACAATAGATCTGGAAAATAGAGCTAGGAGAAGCAATGTGAGAATCATTGGACTCCCAGAAAAATATGATGAAAAGAAGAGCCTGGACACTATTTTCCAGGAAATTATCAAAGAGAACTGCCCAGAAGTCATAGAAACAGAGAGTAAAATAGATATTGAAAGAATTCATCAATCACCTGCTGAAAGGGATCCTAAAATCAAAACACCAAGAAATATAGTGGCCAAATGCCAGAACCCTCAGATAAAGGAAAAAATACTGCAAGTGGCTAGAAAAACCAAATTCAAATATAGAGGAGCCACAATAAGGATTACCCAGGATCTAGCAGTGTCCACATTAAAAGATCGAAGGACCTGGAATATGATATTCCAAAAGGCTAAGGAACTTGGTATGCACCCAAAAATAACTTATCCAGCCAGAATGAGCATCTTTTTCCAGGGAAGAAGATGATCATTCAACAAAATAAGCAAATTCCACCTATTTTTGATTTGTCCTCAGACCATTTCTATCTGATGTTTATTTTTTAAAAAGTGGTAGAATGACAACAATAAAACAATTGATGAAATGCTTTTTCATCCAAAAACTTAATGAGATGGTTAGCTTAGGGGTTCTTATTTCTAATTATAGATAAAGAAAATGAAACTCAGATAAATTAAGAAGTATAACTAGTAAGTCAAAGAGAGGATATGAACTTATTCTGTTTTCACATTTGTTGTTATTTCTATCACATCTGCATGATAAACCAGAGGTTTTTTTTTTCTTTTTTTCTCTTAGAATCCCCAGTTGATTAAAGATACTAATGATGACAATATATGTCAATATATTTTGCTCACTGTTATAGGTACCTTTAAGGTTCACAAAATACTTTCATCATAAATGAAGGGTTTAGCTAACCCTTTCAGCTCTTTTATGAAGCTCACAAAAACACTGTTATTTTCATTTTAAACAAAAGCATGCTGAAAAACAAAGACAGTGACTTGTCAATGGGTTACATAGCTTATAAATTATGGAGTCAGTATTTGAACCTATATGTACTGAATCCATGTCCTTGTATTCTACTAACCAATAGAATGATTACAATGCATTGTTTATCTAGAGTGGGTAATTCTCATCTGTCTACTAGTTTTTTAAAAAGTTAGAACAATTTTTAGAATCTTTCACTGTTAGTCACTTGCCTTCAGAGAATTAAAGAAATTCCACTCCCCTCTTTATTATTATTCACCAAAACTTTTAAGCACTTTTTTTGCAATACCATAATGTTCAATCTGATTTCATGAATGTAGATATTCCTTTCACTGGTATCAGTTGCAGCTTATATGTACTCTACCAGTTTAAATTCATCCCATACAAGTCCTATACATATTCTTCCATAAGTGTTTCATATAAAATCTACTGAAATTGATGAAAGAACTCCTCTTGATTGTTTAAAATTTTTGAATTAATACTTAGGCTATATATTTATTCTTTATCTCATTATATGACCAGTATGTGTTGTTTTCTGATTATTGAATTCCTGTTATCTTGCTTTGTCACTTTTACAAAAGTCATCATTTGCAATACACAATTTCTTAAAGACAATCCAACTAATAATTCTCCTCTTGTTCAAATCTCCATTGTCCCTCTGTAGTGCTCTTAAATTACATGTACTGATAAGATTTTTGGTAGATTAGCTCTGTAGTCTATAAACCTAACTGTTTCATGGTAGTCTAGAAAATGAATATTACTCATGGCTATTGTTTATTCAGATAAAATACACTTTATGTCTATTGTCTATTCAGATAATGGTCTGAGGGTCAACTTCCTGATCCAATCTTCTATTTATTTAGGACTTATTCTGTGTGTGTGTATGTGTGTGTGTGTGTGTGTGTGTGTACACGTGAACAAGAGGTAAAATAGATAGGTTGACCCAAAATAATGGACTAGGATGACTACACAGTAGTTTGTCCAAATAAGTTCTTGACGTATTAGTGGACTGATAGCTCATTATGAATAAACAATTCAATATAACAGCCAAGAATATAAATTAATTTTTGAATATTAAAAACTAATACTTTTAAAGAAAAAGGAAAAAGGAAGTGATCATCTCTTGTCTTCTTTTTAAATGATGTCTGGAGAAAATGTGTTCAGTTCTGCATACCATATTTTAAGAAAGGCATTGATAAGCCAGAGAGAATACAGATTATGGTAACTAAATTGGTTGAGATATATATTTTTTTCCACCAAAGGATTGGGGGAATGGCCCACTGATGTTTATCCTGAAAATGTTTAACCTTATCATTCCACAGAAATTGTTCTCTCCAAAATTACTAATGATGTCTTAGTTGCAGAATCCAATTATATCTTTCATCTTTTAATCTGCATTCCCCTTGATATCTGCAATCTCTGAACCTGTTGATCACTTTCTCATCTTTGATACCTTTTTCTCTGTAAGTTTTCAGCACACCACTTTTACCTGATATCTACACAGCTGTACCTTAATCTGTTTCCTTTTCTAGATTCTTTTCCAAACTAAGCTGTCTAACCATAAATGACTTTGAGGCTTCTATCTTTGGTCCCCTTCTTATCTACTTCTATACTATTTTACTTGGTGACCTCATTAGCTTTTAAAAAATTATTTATCATTTCTATGATTCTGATTCTCACTTGTATTTATTCTGCACCAAAAAGTCTGCTGACCTCCAGTTTCCCATCTTCAAATACCTTTCAGACATCTTGAAATAGATGACCACTAAATATCTTAAATTCAATATGTCCAAAATAGAACTCATTATCTATTACCCTAATTCTCCCTACATATTTTCTTTAATACTGTAGATAACAATACCAACATCAAAGTCCTTCAGACTTGTAACTTAAAAGTTATCCTGAAGTCATCATTATCTCTTATTTCCCTTACTCAGTGTTTCCAAGGTTGACTGATTTCACCTTTGCAACATCTCTCAAATATATCATATCCCTTCTCTAACTTTATTACCACTATACAGCAGACTGTTATCACCTTACACTTGAATTATTGCAGTAACATGACATGGATTTGTGCTTTACCTCTATCTTCACTCCAATTCATCCACTATTCAGGCATTAAAATGAATTTCTTAAAACATGGGCCAATCATGTTACTCCCCTATTCAACAAATACCAGTGACTTCTTTTGGGATAAAATGCAGAAATTTTCTGGCCTTTAAAGGCCTTCATAACCTAGTTTGTTCTTAACTTTTCATTCTTATATTTATTCCCCAACACATATTATTTAATTCAGTGACATTGACCTGGCTGTTTCATGACAAAACACACCATTTCTTGACTCTATTAATTTTCCTCCATACCTAGAATACTGTAATGTTCTTGGTGGTTTTCTGGAGGTCTCTGGGGCAGCCTTCTTATCAGTAGAGTAAGCTCCATGGGAATAGCCAGATGTTGAAGTCCAAATTCTTTATTTTCTCCTTGCCTGGGGCTGGGCAGCTTTCTGGAGAGCCTTTCAGACCTGCCTTGGTCTCAGTAGGGGAAGTGCAGGAGGAGAACAGGCCTGCCACCACGGTGATGTGAATTGGAGTGAATGAATCTGGCTCTTCTCCTGTCTGAGTTTGTCCCAGCTTATATGCTCTACACTGAGTATAAACCAATCATTACATCATTAGGAAATCATTATTTGTTATAAGATTAAATCAATCATACTGAACTTAAAGAACTAGTAATCATCATGCTACACTTGATAACCATTGTCTCATCAATTCCATTGAATTAGCACCTTGTAAGAATCCTTGTTTCAAATACAGAGTTCTGGCCCATAACAGAATACCATGTCTTTTCTAGTCTAACTAAACTTTCAAGTCAATTGTCTATTTTAATCAGGCTGTGGAGGAGGTGGCCGAGTGAAGGTGCAGTGCAAAGAACTAAGGCTGTGAATGTCCAGGTACCAGGGAATCTACTAGGAGGCTCTTACTCAAAATACAGTGTCATTGGCTACTTTGTCCTGCTTACAATCCAGTGGACCAGCAGAGTAGCTGTGGAAATACAAAAAGCAAATAGTGAGAGTCTCTGAAACCCAGAATAAAACAGAACCTGGCCATGACCACTCAGTACTAAAAGAAGTCTGCAGTACCAGCCCAGGCTAACCTAAAACCACTGTCACCTATAGAGGAAGCTTGTAAAATTTTCCTCTTTCCTTTAAGAACAGTCCTCAATCTTAAGGAAAAAAAAAAAAAAAAAAAAAACTATGACCATACATAGATTTTATGGAGAAAGAAAAGACCTAAAACCCTGAGGATCTTAAAGGTAAATTCAGAAGTAGATGAAGTTGCAAAGGTTGATATGACTGGGTGCCCATCTCACAAGTTGCCTTGGAAGAATTCAAAAAGGATCTTAAAAGAAAGTTAGAAGAAAAATGGGGAAAGAAAATGAGAACTTGGCAAGAGAGTTTGGAAAAGAAAACAAAGAAATTATCTGAAAAAGCTGCTTTAAAATAGATTTAGTCAAATGGAAAAATCATATAACTCCTTACAAAATAGACATGAAAAAGAAACCAATTTACTGAAAAACAGAATCTGTGAAATGGAAAAAAAAAATTCAATGAACAAAACACTTCATTTAAAAGTTCAATTGGCCAAATGCAAAAGGAGATTAGAAAGCTAATTGAAGAAAATGATTCACTAAAATTAGAATTGACCAAATAGAAGGCAACAACTCAATGAAACTTCAAGAATAAATCTAACTAAACAAACAAAAAAAAATAGAAGAAAATATAAAATACCTTATTAGAAAAACAACTGATCTGAAAAACACATCTAAGAGATACAATCTAAGAAATACTGGACTTTCTAAAAATCATGATGAAGAAAAGAGCATAGACATCATCTTTCAGTAAAAAATCAAAGAAAACTGCTCCAAAGTCCTAGAACTAGAAGCTAAAATTGCCATTGAAAGAATTCACCAATCATCTCCTGAAAGAAACCTCAAAATGAAAATTCCAAAGAAAACCCTAGCTAAATTTCAGAATTATCATATTAAGGAGAAAATATTGCAAGCCCAGAAACAAACAATTCAATTTTCAAGGAGCCAATCAGGATTACCCAGAATCTAGCAGTTTCTGTCTTAAAGAATCAAAGAATTGGAATCCAATATTCTGAAAGGCAAAGGAACTAAGATTGCAGCCAAGAATCAATTATCCAGCAAAATCGAGCATTATCTTTCAGGGATAAAGATGGATATTCAATGAAAAAGGTGAATTTCTTTTTTTTTTCTGATGAAAAAACCAGAACCAGAGATGAACAGAACATCCCTATGTAAAAAAAGATGATATGTCTAACTTTTGAGACCTGTATCTCTCTTATGAATATACTTCAAGGGTGCAGGTATAATTTGATTTTATTGTGATTACATGAAAAGAAACTAGAGAGATAAAGGGGATTTTACTGGAAGAAGAGGAAAATAGGGTAAATTACAAATTATGAAGGGTGAAAAAGAGTTATTACATTTGAGGGGAATGAGCATTGTGTTAATCTTACTTTCATCATATTTGGCACAAAGAGAGAACATAAGAGATATTTAGCTTCACAGATAAATGCCTCACCCTTTGGGAACTAGGATGAGACAGGGGAAAGAAAATGGGGAAGCTAATAGAAGGGAGAACAGGAGTAGAAGGAGAAATGTTTAAGAAAGAGGAAGGGGCTATATAAGGAAAGGGCTGTTTAAAGGAGGTAATGGTTAGAAGCAAAATACTGAGGAGAAGGGAAAAGTGGAAAGGGAAAAGTATAACTAGGGAAAAATAAGATGGCAAGAAATAAAAAGTTAGTAATTTTGACTTTGAATGGGAATGGGATGAGCTCTCCCATAAAACAGAAGCAGATAGCAAACCAGATTAAAAGCAGAAATACTACAATGTGTTGTTTACAAGAAACACATTTAAACCAGAGTGATACACAGAGAGTAAAGGTAAATGACTAGAGCACAATTTATTATTCTTCAGCTGAAATAAAAAAGCATGGGTAGCAATCATGAGCTCAGATCAAGCAAAAACAAATATAAATCTAATTAAAACTACAACTTGCTACAGGGTACCATAGATAAAGAAGTATTATAAATACTAAACATATATAAATCAAGTGGTATAGCATCCATATTCCTAGAAGAGAAGAGAGCTGCAACAAGAACTAGAGAGCAAAACTATACTAGTAGGGGATCTCAATCTTGCTTTCTCAGAATTAGAAAAATTGAACCTTATAATAAATAAGAAAGAAGATAAGGAGGTAAATAGAATTTTAGAAAATTAGGTATGATAGACCTTTGGAGAAAATTGAATGCAGACAGATCATGGGAGTACATTATGAAATACAAAATTGATAATTTTGATTATATTAAGTTAAAAAGTTGTTGTATAAACAAAACCAATAAAGACAAAATTAGAAGGGAAGGAATAAATTAGGAAAATATTTTTACATTCAAAAGTTCTGATAAAGGCCTCATTTCTTTTTTTTTTTTTTATCTTTCTTTTTATTTATTTATTTATTTTTTTAAATAACTTTTTTATTGATAGAATGCATGCCAGAGTAATTTTTTACAGCATTATCCCTTGCATTCATTTCTGTTCCGATTTTCCCCCTCCCTCCCTCCACCCCTTCCCCCAGATGGCAAGCAGTCTAAAGGCCTCATTTCTAAAATATGTAAAGAACTGCCTTGAGTTGATCAGAATTCAAGTCTTTCTTCAATTGATAAATGGTAAAATGATATGAAGAGACAATTTTCATAAGAAGAAATTGAAAACATTTCTAGTCATATGAAAAGATGCTCCAAATCACTATTGATCAGAGAAATGCAAATTAAGACACTCTGAGGTACCACTGCACATGTCTCAAATTGGCTAAGATGACAGGAAAAGATAATGATGAATGCTGGAGGAGATGTGGTACAACTGGGACACTAATATATTGTTGGTGGAGTTGGGAACTGATTCAAGCATTTTGGAGACCAATTTGGAACTATGCCCAAAAGACTATCAAATTGTGCATACCATTTGATCTAACAGTTTCTCTACTTAGCCTGTATACCAAAGAGATCATAAAGAAGGGAAAAGGAATTACATGTGAAAAATTGTTTGTGGCAGCCCCTTTGAAGTGGCAAGAAACTGGAAACTTAATGGGTGCTATCATCTGAAAAATGGCTAAATAAATTATGGTATAAGAATGTTCTGCAATATTATTGTTCTGTAAGGAATAATCAGTAGGGTGAGTTAAAAGAAGCCTGGAGAGACTTACATGAAGTTGTACTAAGTGAAATGAGTAAAACCAGGAGATCATTGTACATGGCAACAACAAGATTATGCAATGATCAATTCTGATAGATACTGTTCTTTTTTAACAATGAGATGATTCATGGGCAGAGATAAGATGGTGGAGAGAATACATGTGTTTTTCTGAGCTCTCCTCTACTCGAACTATTTTATGAAACTCAGCCTCTGAATTAGTACTTGACTGTCAGGATAAATTAAAGTCCTTGGTCTTTAGGGGGAGAAGTGAAGGAGGCAGGCAAACTGCCATGAGGCTTGCCAAAGATGTAGCCTGGATTATGGAGTCCAGAGTCATCAACTTCTCTCCTCCTTGTCTTGCCACCAAGTGACTCTGGCCTTTCTCCCTCCACCCTCAAATCCTTGCCTATGATTATCTTAACACCAAATATTCAGCAAGCCAATGGTGAGAAGAGCCATTTATCCAAATATAAACTAATAGAGTCATTATCTCACATCAATTAGGTAATTAATCTTAAGTGCTCCATTGTCTTATTCAAGCACATCTTTTTGGAGTTTCAACCCTCTACAGACACAATCAATAATTTCATCCAAGAAAATGACAATAATGAGACAAAATAACAAAATTTGTGGAATTCAGCCAAAGTGGTACATAAAAAAAGAGATCAATGAATTAGGCTTGCAATTTAAAAAGCTAGGAAAAGAGTAGTTTAAAAAACCCCAATCAGATAGCAAACTTGAAATTCTAAAAATAAAAGAAGCGATTAATAAAGTTGAAAGTAAAAAAAAAAAAAAGTATTGAATTAATAAATCAAACTAAGAGTTGGTTTTATGAAAAGAAAAATAGGTAAACCTTTAGTAAATTTGATTAGAAAAGGAAAGAAGAAAATTAAATTATTTGTCTTAAAAATGAAAAGGAAGAACTTCCTACTGGTGAAGAAGAAATTAGAGCAATAATTAGGAGTTATTTTGCCCAACTTTATGTCAATAAATGTGATAAACTAAGTGAAATGGAGGAATAAAAAAAAATACGTTGCCCAAATTAATAGAGGAGGAAGTAAATTGCTTAAATAATACCATTTTAGAAAAAGAAATACAAGAAGATATTTATCAACTCTCTAAGAAAAAATCCCCAGGACCAGATGGATTTACATATGAATTCTACCAAACATATAAAGAACAATTAACTCCAGTACTATATAAACAATTTGAAAAAAAAAAAAAAAAAAGGGAATGAAAGACTCCTGCCAAATATCTTTTATGACACAGACATGGTACTGATACTTAAACCAGGTAGGACAAAAACAGAGAAATAAAATTATAGATCAATCTCCCTAATGAATATTGATGCAAAAATCTTAAATAAAATATTAGCAAAGAAATTACAGAAAATCATCCTCAGAATAATACACCATGACCAAGAAGGGTTTATACCAGGAAAGCAGAGCTAGTTCAATATCAGGAAAACTATTAGCCTAATTGGCTATATCAATAATCAAATTGACAAAAAACATATGATTATCTCAATAGATGCAGAAAAAACATTTGATAAAGCCCAACACCCATTCCTATGAAAAACACTAGAGAGAAGAGGAATAAACTAACATTTCCTTAAAATAGTCAGTAGCATCTATTTAAAACTATCAGTAAGCATCATATGCAATGGGGATAAATTGGAACCACTTCCAAAAAAGATCAGGAGTGAAAGAAGGTTTCCCAGTATTACCATTCCTATTTAATACTGTATTAGAAATGCCATCTTTGACAATAAGAGATGAAAAAGAGATTAAAGGAATTAGAGTGGGTAATATGGAAATCAAATTATCACTCCTTGCAGATGATATGATGGTATACTTAGAGAACCCCAGAGAAAGCTATTAGAAATAATCCACAACTTTAGCAAAGTTGTAAGACACAAGATAAATCTACATAAATCATCAGCATTTTTATATGTCACTAACAAAATCCAACAGCAAGAGATAACAAAGAAACATTCCAGTTAAAATAAATGTCAATGGTATAAAATATTTGGGAATCTATCTGCCAAGGGAATGTCAGGAATTATATGAGCAAAACTACAATACACTTTCCACACAAATAAAGTCAGATCTGAACAACTGAAAAATACCAAGTACTCTTGAATAGGTTAAGCAAATTTAATAAAGATTACAATACTGCCTAAATTAATCTATTTATTTAGTGTTGTAACAACCAAACTGCCCCCCCCATTTTTTTTTTTCTGATCTAGAAAAAAATAACAACAAAATTCATCTGGAAGAACAAAAGGTCAAGATTTTCAAGGAAACAGATGAAAAAAATAAAAATCAAATGAAGGTGTTCTAGCTGTACCAGATCTAAAATTATATTATAAAACAGCGGTCACTGAAACCGTTTGGTATTGGCTAAGAAATAAACTAGTTGATCAGTGGAATAGGTTAGGTTCACAGGACAAAATGATCAATAACTACAGCAATCTACTGTTTGACAAACCCAAAGACCCCAGCTTTTGAGATAAGAATTCACTATTTGACAAAAACTGCTGGGAAAATTGGAAATTACTATGACAGAAATTAGGTATTGACCCACACTTAACACCAAGATAAGGTCAAAATGGGTTCATGATCTAAGCATAAATAATGAGATTATAAATAAATTACAAGAACATAGCATAGTGTACCTCTCAGACCTGTGGAGGAGGAAGGAATTTGTGACCAAAGAACTAGAGATCATTATTGATCACAAAATAGAAAATTTTGATTATATTAAATTAAAAAGATTTTGTACAAATAAAACTAATGCAGACAAGATTAGAAGGGAAGCAATAAGCTGGGAAAACATTTTTACATTCAAAGGTAAAGTCCTTTTTTAACTCTTATTTATAAGAAATCAAGCTATTCTCCAATTCATAAATGGTCAAAAGATATGAACAGACAATTTTCAGATGAAGAAAATGAAATTATTTCTAGTCATATGAAAAGGTGCTCCAAATCATTATTGATCAGAGAAATGCAAGTTAAGACAACTCTGAGATACCACTACACACCTATCAGATTGTCTAAGAGGACAGGAAGAGATAATGATGAATGTTGGAAGGTGTTGGGATTCTTACAAGATGCTGAGTTACTGGAATTAATAGAGACAATAAATATCTAATTTAGCATAGTTCAATATGATTAATCTGATCCTACAAGGAGATGTTATGGGCCAGAACTTGAAACAAGATACTAAGGGGAATTGAGGAAACAATGGTTAAATCTAATTTAGCATTGATGTAATCCTACAACAAATAATGGTTTCCTATCGATATGACGATTGATATATACTCAGTGTACAGCATATAAGCAAGACGTTTTCAGGGCCGGGGGGACAAGCTCACTAGAGGACAAGCTCCTAGAACAGAAGCCCACTAGAAGCTCTAATTGCCTCAGCCAGGATTCAGTCAAGGAGATTCACAAGCCAGAGGAGGCAGCTTAAGCTCTCAGAACCAAGACTACAGAAGGCTTCTTAAAAAAACTAACCAAGCCCCAAGTGAAGGAGATAAGACTTTGAAAGAGACAATAAAGGATTTGTACTTTAACTTCTGGCTGCATTTGGGGTGATTACACTGAAGTGAAACTAAGGTTGCTCCCAGAAGGCCCCCAGGAAACCTGCTCCCAGAGAACATTATGTTTTAGAGAAGAATATTACAGGAAATGATGTGGGAAAACTTGGACACAGATACATTGTTGGTGGAACTGTAAATGAATCCAACCATTATGGAGAGCAATTTGCAACTATGCTCAAAAAGTTATCAAACTGTGCATACCCTTTGATCCAGCATTGTTACTACTGGGCTTATATCCCAAAAAGAATTTAAAGGAGGAAAAGGGGCCCAAGTGCAAAAATGTTTGTGGCAGCTCTTTTTGTAGCCGCTAGAAACTGAAAAATAAATGGATGCCCATCAGTTAAAGAAGAGATGAATAAATTATGGTATATAATGTTATGTAATATTATTGTTGCTATCAGAGAAGGCTGGAGTGCCTTACATAAACTGATGCTAAGTGAAATAAGCAAAACCAGGAGATCTTTATACATGACAACAACAAGACTATACGATGATCAATTCTGATGGACGTGGCCCTCTTCAACAATGAGATCATTCAAACCAGTTCCAATCCAGATGAATAGAGTCATCTACACTTAGAAAGAAGACTATGGGAAATGATTGTGGAGTACAACATACTCTTTCTGTTACTGTTTGCCTGCATTTTTTGTTTTCCTTCTCAGATTCTTTTCTTTCTTTCTCAGTCCTATTTTTCTTGTGCAGCAAGATAACTGTATAAATAAGTAGACATATGTTGGTTTTAACATATAGTTTAACATATTTAACATTTATTGGACTACTTGCCATCTAGAGGAAGGGATGGGGGGAAGGAGAGGAAATTTTGGAACAGAAGGTTTAGCAAGGTTTGATGTTGAAAAATTACTCATCCATATGTTTTGTAAATAAAAAGCTATAATTAAAAAAAAAAAGAAAAGAAAAGAAAAGAAAACTCTTTAAAAGCCAATCACTTGCTACCTTTCCTATCTTCTTATGCTTTCCTCCCTGCCACATCATTTTTATCCATGCCATTGGCCTCCTGGTTATTCAATAAACAAGACACTATATTTCTCAGCTCCATGTACTTTTTCTGTCTTTTCTTCATGACTAAAATATGTCTCTCTTCCACTCTACATGTAGTCTTCCCTGGCTTTATATTACAATAAAATTCCATCTTTTACCAATATATATATACACATAAATTTTGGGTTCAATCTAGAAGTTATTTTTTGACATAGGTTAGATTAAATAGTTGATAAATTGTATTCCAGTTCTAAAAATTTATGATTCTGTGACACTCTGCAGAAATATGATGTGCTGAGATGAAGAAATATAATGGCAAATCATGGAGATACTTGGTCAAAATATTATCTTATCTCAGGAGAAAGATGATTATGCAAATGAAGAGATAAAAACCAGTACAGAGATAAAAAGAGACACCAAACACAAAGAGATAGAGCCAGAAAAAAGAGACACACAAAGAGAGATAGAGATAGATAAACTGGGAGAGGTAGAGACAGAGTGACAGATAAAGAGATAGAGAAGAAATCAAAGACAGAAGTTCAAGATAAAGGATAGATAATTCTGAATTCAATTAATTATATTTACTGAGAGGAAAATAGAGAAATCATTTTTTTTTTTTGCCTTGGAAACCAAAGGTTTAACTCTAGATAGAAGAATAAGAAATTATTTTTTGAGACAATTAGTTGATAGGAGAATATGGGAGAACTTCAGAGAACTTGTGAGTAAAACACAAAGTCTAAATCTCATTAAATAGATGGATATCAGCTAAAAATTAGTAGGTGTGGTTATAAGTAAGCAAGACTGAAGAAGAAAGGAAAAAGCTCTGGAACAGTAAAAAATTAAAATCAAATTAGGTGTCTTTGATAAAGTTACACACAATGTCTCCTAAAGTTTTATAAGCCTAATAAACAATGGATTTTACTCATAACTATTTCATAATTAAATTGTTTCATTCTGTCATATATTCTTCCATAAAAGATGTACATATTATATGTGACATCAACATCATATTTTATACATTTCTTTATGCTTCTGATGAAATTTTAATCCCTATTAAGTGAAATAAGAATTTGAAAGCATATTCAAGGCCATAATGATTTTTTATTTCAATATATTTTGAAGGGTAGGAAAATTTAACTATTAACATTATATCAATAATAAAAAGAGCTTGTAAATTAAAAAAAAAATTCAGTTGCTGGATGTATTGCTTTCTTATACAAACTTAATCTAGTAATAGAATGCATAAAATAATTCCCAGCTCTGTATATAAAAAGTAATTGGATAATTTTATTTGTTTTTCAATGTTGTGTGACTAGACTCAGACACCAACCATATTGGTCTGGATACAGGAGAATCAAGATGGAAATAATCAGTTTTGTGGATTATTAACAACTCTTAATTCCAAGAAATAGTTGGGAAAGAGGGGGGGAAGTATTTACACCTAAACCCATTTACATGTCACAACATCCTTACCTATGGGAATTTATACAATAAAACTTATTATTCACAATACAGTCAAATGTAGTCATGTAAACATTGTTCTTAAAATCATAAATCTACACATCTCATAAAAACAATTTTGGATATTGAATTAATGGGCAATTAATAAATGGTCCATGAATAAAGTTCATAATTGATATTACTAGATTTAAACAGGCTCCTCAAATTTAAAATTCTTTAATAATTTTTGGTTTTAATTAGATAATGATTTTAAGGATAAGTTAATTTTGTTTTCTTTATGCATGTGCCCCATGAGTTAGCCTTAATAATCTGCTCAGAAGGAAACCAGTCATTTAAATTGTACATTCCTATTGCTGTCGCTCCTGCCACTGCTGCTATTTCTATTATTTAGGTCAGGAAGTTAATCAGACTGATGTATAAGCAAGTGTAAGATATGCCCTGCTTTAAGAAATTCTGATATACAAAATAAGATGATTATAGTGCACCTACTATCATGATAAATGATTCTCTGCAGGGTTGTTTAAATAGTAAACTTTCTGAATGTATTTGATATGTAATTTGATTTATAAAAATGGGACTGCAGCTAAAATTTATTAACTGCTCAGAGTTGGATAAAAATATTCTGGAGGAAAATCAAGGAGAGTTTCAAAATTCTACCAAATTACCCTTCAGAAAGATTCCTACTGTTCAGCAATAATAAACTAATTGTGACTACCAACTAGAAAACCATAGGGAAGATAACATGTTCCACTAAAATTTAAATTGAAAATCACAATTCAATTAGCTATTATCCATCATTTAGCTGAAGTTTAGTCAGGCCATTCAGAATTAACCTTTTGATCTACATTTAGCTCTTTATGGTATTCAGACAACATATCATTTATAACTTATTTCAATTAAAAAGTTCTTAGATGTAGACCAGTATTTTTATTAAGAAGCTACTAAGTGACTCAGTGGATAGGGAGCTGGCTCTGGAGTCAAGGAGGTCTAGCTTCAAATTCAAGCTCAGACCATTTATCAATTGGGGAATGATTTGTATTCTTATAAATATAACACAGTTCTTCATATATTTTATTTTTTATTATTTTTTTCTGAGGCAATTGGGTTAACCCCAATTGCCTAAAGTCACACAGCTAAGAAGTATTAAGTGTCTGAGACCAGATTTGAAATCAGGTCTTCCTGACTTCAGGGCTGGTGCTCTATCCACTATGTCACCTAGCTGCCCCTTCTTTATATATTTTATAAATGAGACCTTTATCAAAAATGCTGGCTGTAAAGATTCTTTGTAGCTTTTAATTGTGTTTCAGTTAATTTTATTTGTGCAAACACATTTTGATTTAATGTAATCAAAGTTGTCCATTTTGCCTTTCATAATATTCTCTAGTTCTTCTTTGATCACAAATTCCTCCCTTCTCCAGAACAGTTCTAGGTAAATTATCCCCTATTCTCCTAATTTATTTATGGTATTATCATTTATGCTCAAATCATATATCCATTTTCATCTTATTTTGGTATGGGATGTGACATATAGGTCTATATAAGTAGCCATTTCTTTATGAATGATGTTGAGAGAGAAAAATCAGAACAAAAGGCAAAAAACCACTGGAGCAGAAAAAAGAAAAGACAAAAGAAATGAACACAGCGTGTTCCTCAGAGTTGTTTTAATTTGTGTTTCTCTAACCAAGAATGATTTAGAGCATTTTTATGTGACTATAGATGGCTTTAATTTCAGCATCTGAAAATTTCTACAATCTGTCCTTTATTAGTCTCTCAGATCTGATCATGTCATTCTGCCTCCTCCAAAAACTTCACTGGCTTCCCATTGTCTCCTGAATTAAATATAAAAACCTCAGTCAGATAGTTAGGGGTTCTTCAATTTGGCTATGATTTAAGTTTCCAGTCATTTTCATATATATGTATATATATATATGAAAGATATGTTAGGGAATGACTATTCTATCTATAAGTTATCCTTTAGACATGCATGCCCTAAAATCATTTGTCTAAATCACTACCAATATTTTCACCTTTAATAATCCAGAAGAAAAATAATTAGCAACAAGCAAAGAAATTTGTAGAAAATGTATAGTATTGAAAGTTATAATAAAACATCCTTCTTCCCATATACCTGAGACATATGTTCCCACAAAAGCATACTTTATTGGACACATGTATGGATTGCTTGGAAAAATGGGGAAGAAAGAGCTATAACTCCAATTCTGTTGTATCATTAATGTATTCCAGTAGTATAATTGGTCTACTCATACCAGTCTTCCCCCTTATCAATCTCATAGATTGCACTGGACTACTCCAGTGGACAATGGAAGTTCAGTCTTTGCAAAACATTACCTTTTTGGATATTATTCAGAACACTGCTCTGATGAAATCATTGGCTATTTCTTCCTTTCATTTATATAGTGAATTGCCCTGTTCCTTTTAGAATCTTTGCTATGAATTTCAAGAGAATTTGAGCTACTGGTGCTAAGTTCTTTAGAATAAAGATCAAAGAGACTTTTAGTAAGTAGTTTAAATCTATATTTTTCTTACTCTTGAGTCAATGGGCTTTATGTTTTAATAGGTGACCTCAGTTTGGTTCATTGTTAAATATTTCAACTACATCCCAGCTTTCATCTCTATAGACCCAGTTTTAGCCACATAGTGGCTACAGTTTTGAGTTCCCCAATTTCATATACACATGATCTCAGAAAAAGAATGAAAGGAATTTGCAGCATATTCTTATAGTACAGATAAGAACAGAGTGTGTATCAGAGCAGCTTTAAAAAAAATCTTTTTAGCTATAAATTGGCAGGGGCTTCTAACTCTTTAACAATAGAAAACTAACAGGAAACTAACAGGATTTATAGTTAACAAACATTGGCTTGAATTTCAATATTTCTATTTCCTCCCTTATAGGATTCTCTTTCCTATAAGTGGGATAACTACATTAAATAAACAGTCACTTCATTCTTCAAATGTAAATCATAGAAATGTATTTGCTTTTAGTTCCTCTGAAAGTAATTATATACTCCTATATATTTAAACTAACTTTTGGGAGTATTTTATTTTATGTATCTTATATGCAATGACTAGATTACTGAATTTGAAGTCAGGAGGAGCAGAATTCAAATCATATCTCTGATACTTTGTAGTTTTAGGACCCTGGAGAAGTCACTTCTCTCAGTTTCCCATTCTAATTTATATATACATACATGTGTGTATGTATGTGTGTATATATATATAGATAGATAGATAGATAGATAGATAGATAGATAGATCACAACCCATTTATTCCTGCCTATTCAAAACCTGAGATATGTATATTGCTTCTCATAAATCTTCTACAGTATCTTTATCTAGTATCTGGGATACCTCATATATTCTTTCACTAATGCATAGTCAAAGAAACATTCAGACTCTCTTACACTCCCTGCCTACATGAGTAATATGAACTGATAAATTAATTTTTTCAATTAATCTTACCAGAATAATCCAGTTATTAAGTGAAGAAAAAAACGATACTAACAGAGCATTGAGAACTTAATCTTTCTTAGGTATGATGTGACTATTTGATCCTGGGAGAGTTTTCCTTCAAGTAGTAGAGGATACTACTGGTTAAGGCACTGTAATATCTCTTTATAAGGCATATTTTTTGTTAAATCATACTATAATTGTCCTCAAAGACTGAATGCCATTTCATTCAACTAGAGACACAAGACATAAAGTTCTAGCTACTAAAGGATGAGGTAACTTGAAATATAGATTATGTTTGAAGTATCCTAAGCTACTTGTAGTTTGACACCTCTTTAATATTTAAATGATTTTAATTTTCAGTAATTTCTTCTTGTTCTAATTGTAATAAAGGTCACATTCAAAATTCTGATTGGGTGCTTTGTGGTAGCAAAGACAATATCTATCAATTAAAGAATATTTTTAAAAGTTATGGCATATGAATGCTATGGAATGTCATATACTAGCAAAAACAATGACTCTAAAATTTTGGAGAAGTATACGGGAAAATATAAACTGATACAAAGTCAAAGATGCAGTCCCAATATCTATACATTGACTATAACAATGCAAATAGAAAGGAAGGAAAGAGGGAGGGAGACAAGGAAGCAAGGAACGAAAGTAGAGAGGAAAGAAAGAGAAAAAAAATGTCATGTCATTGTAATGAACAAATGTGACCCTGAAAAAGGGATTTTTTTTTAGAAGTGAGGTGTTATGAAATTGGAATAATGCATATACATGAAACACGTTTGATGTCTTAGTCAATTTTATTAAATTGTTTTTTATCTTTCTTTTCTCTTTCTTTTTGTTTGTTTGCAAAATATAGCTCTTTGGGTTAGGAAGAAATGGAGCATTACATTCTAGATAAACTAGTTAATAAGCATTTATGAAATATCTGCAGTATTGCATACACTTTTCTAGGTGTTATAAATAAAAAGACAAAGAATGGAACAGTTACTGTTGGTAATGCAGTTACCTTGGAGCTCCTTAGAGCAAAAGTAAGGCATCCATAAGTATATACAGAACAAATGTAAAGAGAATAAAGAAAACATAGTTTAAAATTATTTCAGGTAAAGGACAGAATTACTTGGAATTGATGTTTGATGTGTTTAAGTGTTTGTGTATATACTTTTTTGAAAAAAAAAAAAAAAAGACTATGCCATACTCCCTTTAAATTATTTCCTTGACAATGTAGGCAGAGAGATTGTGTTGATTTTATCATAAGTTAATTTAAGTGACTAGTATATACTCTGAGGGTTACCAGATTAGGTTCATGGATGATGTAGCAAAAAGGCCAACACCTCCTAGTTATTCCATTTTGTGGAGAGATCCAGGATGGCCTTCATTCCCCTCCTAGCCTTAATGTAGACTTCAGAACCATTTCCACTGCAGGTACCTCTTATTTCTTCTTTTCACATACCTTTTAAGTGTTCTAAGTGTTCAAGTAATATCCGAAGGCAGATATTATTATTTTTTTTTTTTTTTTTGCTGCTGTTTATGTGGGTGTTTAACACCATGTTTGGCATATAGTAAGCACTTAAATACATGTTTCCTTTCTTCTTTCCTTCTTTCATTTCTTCCTTCCTTCTTTCCTTTCTTTATTTCTCCCTTCCTTCCTTCTTACTAAAAGTCATTCTACTTTTGATTTTACTTATGAAACATATGAGAGCATATGATCTTGCTCCTAGGAAGGAAGAAAGGATATAATCTTGTTAAAACTTGCCCACACCCCCACACACTTTGTAGTCTTCTTAAACTAAACTTCTCCCACATACTCTTCTGAAGAGTGAATTTTTATTGAATAGAAGAGATTGGACATTAGAGAGCTTCTCTTAGATGTGCCATTTGAGGACAAAGCCCCGGGATAACTACCTCATAATTTCCTACTTTGGCTGCTTTCCTGGATTTCATTTTTGTTTAAAGAAACTCAACTTGATGAAACCTTGAATTCACACACTCTTAAGTACCATGGCTTTGGGGGAATCCTCTTTCCCTCTGATTTGAGAAAATTGAAAAGTGGAGTCAGATTTTTCACTGGAAGAGGGGACCCAGAAAACCCTTCTCATAATTTCCCATCAGGCTATAGGCTTCATTATGTCTCCATGGATATCCTTTTTTACCCCGGGCTTCAATTACTTTTAATTTGTTGTCTCCCCCTTTGCCCCATTAGACTCTGAGGACTGGACCAGTCTTTTGTCTATCTTTGTTTCCTCAGTTCATAGCACAGTGCCTAGTTCACAGGAGACACTTAAGAAGTGTTTATTGACCAATTCTTTGCTGTTTCAAAAAAAGAAATTCCTAACTCTAGCCATTTTTACTGCCTGTCCACAATGCATAGAATATCTCTATTCTCACTTCTAACTCCTAGTTTCATTCAAGTCCAAACTAAATCTGACTCTCTAAAGGAAATATTTGCCAAACTTTCTTAATTTTAATATCTTCTCTCTGTTGATCATTCTCTACACATCCTCTATGAAACCTCTTCATCCATAGTTATTTACATGTCTCCACAACTAGATTGTGATCTCCTTAAGGACAAAGCCTGTCTTTTGATTTTCTTTGTATTCTCAGAGCTTACTACTGTGACAGACACATAATTGATTGACAAGAAAACTAAAATCCTTTAACAAAAGGTGGCATCTCAGTCCTGGGTAAAGAATCACACTTGTGTTGCTTGCAGAAATGTCTGGTGTCTTAGTGCTACATACAAAGAAACACAAAGGATGAGATCAAACACAGGTTTGCAGTCTTTAACAGCTAAGTGATATGACATACTGAGTGCTTGTCTAGAAAATGAGATCAGGAAGACTTGAGTTCAAATGCAGACTCAGGCATTTATTAGGTCATGTAACTTATTTTTGACTGTTTCTGCACTTCTGATATGGAGATGCTATTAGCACTTACAATTCAGGATAGTTGTAATGAGAAAATAAGATAATACTTAAAAAGAACTTTTCAGACTTCAAAGTACTACATAATTTTAACTATTATTGTTGTTGCTATCATTAACATTTTACCCAGAGCTTATCTATGCAAGGCCAAATCACATGCAGACTTCTGTTTCCTCCATGAAATAGATGTATACAGATAGTCTCTTTTGAATAATTGATTAATCAAAAAAAAAAAAAAAATACTAGAGAAGCTAGAGATCCTGGGACTCAAGTACAAGATGAGTTTGAGACTTGTAACTCAGTATTATGCTTTATAGAAGTGACCTAAATTATGAGTTTAATTACCATTGGACTCCCCAAAATCTGAAATGGTGAGAGAAGGGGAAAGATTATGCTTCCTATGTATTAGGGGAATTCCCGTGTATATTTGTGATTATAACTTTTGAATAAAAGATTCTTTTGTAATAGCTCCAATGTTACCACACAATAAAAGAATACTCAAAAACATATTCTTGTCACCCATATATGAAATAAAATCATGGAAAAGGATAAAGTCAGACAGTTTCTTCATATGTATGTCACACACATCTGTAATTTAAAAACAAAACAAAAGAACAATAATTAACAACAAAAATAACCAAAAAAAAAAAAAAATAGGCCTTATACTTTACTGCTTTAGCTCTACCAAGTGGAGGTAAGAGTTTGAGGAAGGAAATTATCGATGTACCTACTTGTTCTACTCACCTCAATGTTACTATCTCATTTGTCCAGAGGAAGCACTCTACTATTGATGTGCCTCCTCATCTCTAGGGAAAAAAATCTTTTTTTCTAAAAATTTTCCCTAGAACAGAAAAAACTCTACCCTCCAATCCTTAACAGGACAAGGGAAGAATATAACTTCCAGTCTTTAAACTCCCTCATAAATAACTTGTCTAAGACTTGCCAAAAGTAGTTACATGTAAATTGACTTATGTGGGGGAGAAAAAAAAAAAAACAAAATCAAAAACATTAGCTTGATGATCCCCAAACAACTGAAATACTATAATACAATTTTAAAAGTAACAGATTCATAGGAGAAGCAAAGAGAGGGAAATATACATGACAAATTTGAAAACAGAAAGTCATTGTGTCGATGCCACAGTTCCTTTTTATTGTCCTGACTCAGTTTCCACATTTCTTCTGCCTCAGTTTCCCTTAATTGTTCTGCCTCAATCTTCTTAGTTGCAAACCCCCTTCCTGTTCATTAAGACTGATATAACTCAGGGCTATTTGCTCTAAGGTAATAAATTGTCAATGTGTAAACCTAAGCTAAGGGGGAGTCCAGACTTCCTGGCTCTAAGTAGAATACCTCAATTCCCAGAGTGTTAGAATTTATGGTCCTACCCCCTCTCCTGTCATTGTTCTTCTTTATCCCAATTTATCCTAATGTCCGGAGCCCTCCCCCTCCTTGTCAGAACTGGATTGATAGTCCATTCCCAGTTCTCAGTTCTCTGACTTTGCCCCTGTCTCAATCTACCCCTGTAGTTGATCCATGTGTGTGTGTGTGTGTATATATATATATATATATATATATATATATATATATATATATATCATTGAGACACACATTTGGGGGCAACATACTGCCATCACAATCTTTCCCCTCTCAGGAATCCAAATAAAATATTAAAAACTCTCTAATTTCTATCTTGCCTCAGTTTCTCTGGCATTACAATTGTTACAAATTACTTTTATGAAATACAATTTAGCTCAAATAACAGGGGGAAAAATTGAAGTAGAATTGCAAATCAACTAAAAGTAATCAAGAAAGTCAACCCTTAAGTTTTATTTGAAAAGAATTTTATTAAACTACATGAAATAATTACTAAGTAATGATAGCACACAGTTCCCAGTTTATATTTCCTATTTGTGACTTCAGGAATAATAAGAAAGCAACTATGACCCCAAAATACTTCTCCAATAACTTAATAATGCCTCAAAATTCATCAGAAAGAAAAACAACACACCCCTTCCAAAAACAAAGAAATAAACAAAAATAATTTTGTCCCACATGCTGAGAAAAATACAAATAGTATTTGAAAAGGCAACCTGTTGTTCTAAATTCTTATAATACTGTAAATGATTGATAATTAGAATAGAGGCTCTAATCATTCTGAACCAGGGCTCAGCTGAAATTCTCCATAAGACTATTTATATATCAAGAAACCACTAAGCAGACATTTGAGAATCTAGGAGATGCAGCAGCTGCTGGCATATTTCTGAAGAAGCAGGGGATTTTGTCTTTTGTTTCAGGTTCCACAAGGGAATTTGAGCCATAGCAACCCTTGAGTTGGAATCGTAAAAGATTGCAGCCAGCCAGGTCTGAGAAATAAGGTGTTTGAAATTAGAGTATCAAAGAGGTTTTGGATTTGGAACTCAGACCGATAAGGTGTGAAAAGGTTGCTAGATCTGAGAAGCCCTAAGGCTAGCTGGCCATGGGAGTGGTACAAAGCTGACTAATAGCTTTAATTTAATACTGATTCTGTTGGTCAGTAAACTGTAGAACTCAAGGATGAGAACTACCCCACCCCGAGCACTCTTCAATTATGGTTCCAAACCATAATGTTAGCATATCAACACAATCTTTGTTTCTCTTTGCAATAAAATTTTCTCTTAGATTCTGCCTCCTTTGGAACTTTAGTCCACTGTCAAGCAGCATAATTTCTTATTTCTGCCTCTTTGTTAAGTTCCCCTGGGATGTTTCCCTTCTCAGACTTCTAGGTGAACTTTTTTATACTCTTTTCAAAGCCCTCACATATTCCATCTGAAATCTAGGAGGAAGTAAATTTTTCTGTCTGGGATCAAGCAATCCCTGCGTGAGTCACTCATGCCATTCCAGCTTTAGTGCATCTAAGGAATTCCAGCATGTTCCCTCATAGATGATAATACCCAATAAAGCCAAAGGCCAGGGAGGGATTACAGGCCCTGATTGAGAAATTTCTTAAGCACAAGCTTTTAGTTCTTTGTGAGTTTCTCTGTAATATCCACATCCTGCTGGTTGGGAAATCAAAAAGAGAGTTTTATATGATACAGGACCTCAGAGTAGCTAATGAGGCAGTAATTCCAATTTATTCCATTGTGCTAATCCCTATACTATCCTCACTCAAATCCCAGGGGACACAAAATGGTTTTCTACTCTAGATCTTAAAGATGTTTTCTTTTATATACTATTGCATAAAAACTCACAATTTCTTTTTTCCTTCAAATGGGAAAAACCAGGGGAACTCCCCCACAAATTAACATGAATATTTTTTACCCCAAGGCTTCTGTGATAGTCCCCACATATTTGGACAGGCACTGGCTAAAGATTTAAGACATTTGAAACTTCTTAACAGCACTTTTATCCAGTATGTGAATTATATCTTGATCTGCAGACCAATCCAGCTTCTCTGGCTTCTGCCATAACTTTCCCAGCTCTCTAGATTCTAGGGACTATGGGGTTTCTTTATCCAAAGCCCACATTGCCTGTCAGTCAAATATTTGGGCCTTGAATTAATTCTCACCTCTCATTCTGTCATAATGGAGAGAAAGCAGACAATTTTATCTCTCCCTGAACTTGCATCAAAGAAACAAGCACATTTCTGGGCATGCCATGTTTCTGCAAAATTTGGATACCTAACATTGGGATTATTGCCTATCCCCTCTACGATTCTATTCAAGGCCCTGACACACTTCCCCTTAACTAGGGCTCTGATCAAGCCAAAGCTTTAAAAATCCTGAAAGCTACATTGACCTCTGCCCTGCACTAGCCCTACCTAATTTAGAAAAACCTTTTACTCTGTATGTTAATGAAAGACAGGGCCAGACCCTAGGGGTATTGACTAAGGTCCTGATCCCCTATCTGTTGCCTGCTTTTCAAAGAAACTTGACTTGGTATATTTAAGGTTGGCCCTCTTGACTTAGATCACTGGCTACTACTGCCCTTCTAAATGAGGAAGCCTCCAAGCTCACCCTAGGCCAACCATTGGAGGTTCTAATTTCCCACTGAGTTCAGAGCATTTTGGAATTCAAAGATCATCAGTGGCTTGCTAATGGGAAGCTTGCTAGACACCTCTGACTTGACCCTCCAGATGCACCACACTCTTAACTTGCCATCCTGCTCCATGACAACACTCAGTCAGATGACCATATTCATAACTGTGAGGAAGCTTTAGATTCTGTCCATTCCAGTCCACCTGACTTGAGGGACATTCTTCTTAACAACCCAGATGGTAAATGGTTTACAGATGGGTCTGTCCAGTTTTATCAAAAACAGAGAAAGGAAGTCACATTATTCTCTGGTGACCCTCAATAGCTCCTTGGAGGCCAAGTTACTCCCTTCCCCTCCCCTCACTCCTCTCCCCAACCGACTTCTGCTCAGAAATCTGAATTCATTACCTTTACTAGGGCTTTGGAATTGGGGAAAAGAATGAGAGTGAACATTTATACTGAATCCAAATATGCTTTTCATATTTTGCACACTCATAGGACTGTATGGATAAAAAGGTGACTTTTGACAGCAAAAAAATTCCCGTTAAGTATGCAAGGAAAATTCTACAACTATTACAAGTTGTCCATGAACCTAGAGAGGTTTTTGTTATGTTTTGTAAAGGACACCAGAAGGGAGATTTATTTCAGGCCACGGCAAACAAGCTTGCATATTCAGCTGCTGGATCTGCTGCCCATCTGCCCCTGACCATGAAACCTTTAATTCCCCAGCTCCCTGACTCTTATACCTCTTCATATAACTCTCAGGAAAAAGCCCTTGTAGAAAAAACAGAAATACATCATTTTTCCTTCTAAGTAGTTTCAAACATCCTTAGGCCAGCTTCTAATCCCAAAAGCAAGCCAGTGGAAATTTCTTTTTGGCCTACACCAAGCTACTCAGTTGGGGAAAAAATCCTCTCCAATACTTTGTGAAATGTATTTTTACTGTTCACAAGCAAAGAAAAACAATTAGGTCTGCCAGACTTGCCTAGTTTGTGCCCAAGTAAATACTGAAGGAGCTATAAAACCTCTTCCTTCTTCGAAAGCCTGTTCAGAGAAGGGGCACATACCCAGGGGAAGATTGGCAAATAGATTTTACATATATGCTTCCTTGCAGAAGCTTCAAGTTGCTTTTGGTCTTTGCAGACACCTTTAATAATTGGATAGAAGCCTTTCCTTGAAAGAGTGAGAAGGCTCAGGAGGTGTCAAAATGTTTGCTAAAAGAAATCATACCTCAATTTGGCCTGCCCAGATGTTAGGAGAACAACAATGATCCAGTCTTCACTTCTCAAATAACTCAAAAGGTGGCTGAGGAATTTAAGATTACTTATCATCTCCACTCTGCCTGAAGTCTTTAGTCTTCTAGGAAGGTAGAGAAAATGAATCATACCCTCAGGCGAGTCCTTACTAAACTATGTCTGGAGACTCCAGAGGCTTGGTTGAAAAATCTCTCATTAATACTTTTTAGAATCCCCCTTGGCCCTCAAAAGAATATTAAAATTATCCCCTTTGACCTTCTGTAGGGAAGGCTCTTCTTAACCTCTGACATTTTTGTATATCCAAAGCAGCAACTGGTCACTCAGTTTGCCACATAGCTTGGTGCTATCCAGAGGGCCCTTTCTGAATATGCAAATGAACATCTCCCTAAACCCACAGATACTCATTCTTAAACTGTCACCCCTATAAATCCAAAGGACCTTGTGTACTTAAAATCTTGGAAGGCTCACGGTGCCAACCCCCTGGGTATAAAGTGAAAAAGACTATATAAGGTCATTCTGACTTCTCCAACTTCAGTCAAACTCAAAGGTTTCCCCAGCTGAACTCATGTTTGTAGAAATATAAGTTCTATTCCTGTTACTTCTCTCTCAGATATTCCTGAATGTTCCTGTAAATCTAGAGAGGATTTGAAATTACTCTTCTGCAGGACTCCTGGAAACAATGGAAACACACTGGATAGAAAAGGGTGAAATAATCTGTGTCCTCCTCTCCCTTGCTCTAGCTTGCTTTCTTGTTATTTTCACTTCTCTCAGCTATATCTTTAATGACACTAAGGATTAAAGCTTTATTCCTAATATTTTCTCTCCAGCTCTCTTAGTGTTACTTTGCCCCTCCCTCCCCCCCCACCTCCTATCTCTAGTGGGTAGACAACTCTTTAGTCAGGCTAGGGAATGCTCGGGGTAGTGGGGGCATTCAAGATTGTCGGGAGTGCCATCAGCATCCTCAAGGTAGCCCACATTTACAACCTAATGCATTTTTTCCTGCAAAGGACCCATTCCCAAATGTCAACAACTTCGTTCTGGATACTCCCCCCCCCCCCATCTGGATACTAGCTACCCCCTCAGGGAAATAACTTTAATGTGACTATCCCCTGTTTTCTTACTGGAAAAGATCTTACCTATATTTCTCAACCCCTATATCACAGTACAGTAACTGTCACATAATGACCATGTTTACATCCAATATGTTGGGACATTGACCTGTACCACCAATCATGTCAGAGAAATGAGTACAACTCCTCTCATATCTCCTACAAATTTACCTCACCAAACTGAGCTTGGTGTACAGGTTGGTCAAGGGCTCAATGCACTTGTGACTATGGCTCATCCCAAGGAATAATTGTAGGATATCCATTCCAAAATTATCCTGGCAAACTCACTCATAGTACTTCTACATTACCTTCCTTGAAGCTTCTTCATAACCTCCTGAGAACTAACATTCCTATTGGTATAATGTCATGTAATTATAATCATTCTTGGGGAGAACTAACTAGGAAGCTGCTACAAAACTTGACCTCAGGTATCATCTGTGCACCTAAGGGATACACTTTTCATTGTAAAATGGACTTTCCATTCTACTTTAATGTTTCTGAGGGACTTGTTAAAAGGAATGCTTCTGCCTGGAACCCTCCTCAACTTGTAATCCTCTCTACCCAATGCTTAACACCTCTTAAACATTATGCTGCTTGTACCTGAGGTCACCTGAGTGTTCCTTTTACTGTGTATAATGCCACTGCTTTGAACACTGCCCCCACCCCTTCAAGGAGACAAAAGTGGGGATTTTGGAAAAATGTTCTTTGATATTTAAGGAAAGACATAGCAATGATAGTTCCCTGGGTAGGATACTTAGAACATGAGAATATTCTCTCCAACCTGACTGCCACAGTCAGTCAACTGATCAATGAAACTGCGCATTCTCTCCAAGAGATCCAAAATCTCTGGATGCTCTTGCATCCAGATGGTTTTAGATAACAGATTGACTTTGGATTATCTTCTTGCTTTCAGTGAAAGTATCTGTGCCCCTGTCAATACCTTCTGCTTCATGTACATCAACAACTCAGGGAAGGTTGAGCTTCATACCAAGAGGATCCTAGAGAAAGCTGGCTGGATGTGAGACATTCATGAAATTTTAATCTTTCCCCCAGCTTTTCTCTCAGTGGGATTCCTGTATATTGTCCCTACTAACCCCTGTACTAACTCAAATTTTTATTATTCTTTTCTTGCTCATAAAGCAAGTCTCTGCTTTTTTAACCTACTTGTGAGATTTGTTTTCGTCAGATTCCCGGCTATGAATTTCCAATTGTTTAACCTGAATGTCATGGGCTGACTGATTCTGACACTTAACATCCCCTGAGATGCCGCTGCTGGTACCTTCAAGTCATCTCCTCCATGTGGACCCCCCTACTCAGGGATAGCTCTACACCCTTTATCAGCATGAAGAATCTCCAGAAGGTGAGATTTCCATCCTTTCGTCCCAAATGAATCTGGGATTTCAAACTGCTTGAAAGAGGAAATGAAGGAGTAGAACTTCTAAGGGAGACAGTACTAGGGAAGTCCCCTTTAACTTGGGGAAGCTTCTGTTCTAAGAATTTGTTAATGATTCTAATCTGAGGCCCTCTGAAATAAGAATGCTATTATTCTAATAATCTGCTTGTCAATGATTTCAAGTCTTCTGGCCTTAGAATAGTACTAGAAATATTACTGACTGTCTGTTGGTCCGTGTTAACCAAATTCCTGACACCACTCCTCGGTTCTGCCTCTGGGCCACAGAATTAACCTATCAATGACATGAAGAACTGGATAAAGATATTTCCTTTCTCTTGCTTCTTTGCTAATCCTTTTGGGATTATCCTGCTTTTGTCAGTATAATAAATCTTTTGCCCCTTAACTTGGAGACTAACTGAGTTTGAGAATTTTTTTGCCATAATTGCAACATGGAATTGGGAACCCCCAAAGATTGTTGGGATGCTTTATCCCTCAATATAAAGTGGTAAAAATGAGGGCTCTTACCTCCCATCTATCTGGGTAGTAAATTTGCTTATTTGTATTTATAGTTTTGGAAACAAATATTCTTTTTTACAGCTATTAAACAGAAAGAAAAAAAAAATAGCAGAGGATACTTTGCTCATGATACTACAAGAGACTTCCTTTGCAGAATATATATATATGTATGATGGAGGATGGAGGGGAGTTAGGCAGGATTTTCTAGTTTTCCAATGTACCTTGTTACTCACTAAGTAAGTTGTCAATTAATGTCAATCAACTGATTCTATAAAAGGATATTAAACAATGGAAACAATTTCTTCCTGGCCAGAAGCTGACTAGTAGTTCAGTCATGGACTGAATAGTCTCTATCCTTTAAAACATATTTCAGCTTTCAACTATTTTTGATGACACATAGTTATTTCTAACGTCCCAGTAGCATGAAATTCTTGTATTAAAACCTGGGCAGATTTCGAGGAAAGAAAAAAAATGAGAAGATGAATTCATTTGTAAAATGGAGTAACAGAAAACTAAATGACAAAAAAGGCAAAGGAAGAGAAAGTTTCAATTTTGTCTATTTCAAAATTTTATATAAAATGGACACTTGTTTCAATTATGTGGCAGGTATATATTCATATATATGGGAGATTGGCAGGTCACGGAAATAGAAAATGATAAGAAGCTTATCCTGATTCTGACACATACTTAACTATGTGACAAAAGGTAAATCATTTAACTATTTATCATTGCAGATAAATCTCTGTGGATTTAACATGTTTATACTGTATCCCACAATAAAATGTATACTCCTTATTAGCTAATAATCTTTTTTTTCAGTTTTGTCTTTGCTCATCTAGTACATAACAGTGCTTGACATGTAGTAATAGGCTAATGCATGTTTCATGACTAAACTGGTCACCACATAAATAAGGAATTTCCACTCCAGGTATTTTCTATACTTGTAGATTTACCTGTTCATGAACAAACAAAACAAAACAAAAAAATCAAAATAAAATGAACTCTCAATTTTATTGTTTCATAGTATCTTAGAGTATTTTGTATATAATTAAATTCTGTTATGAACCATGTATGATTGTTTCTTACCTACAGCTGTTCTCTGTAAATCAGTCTAGCATTTGCTACTCCATCCTGGTAAGCAATCTGACACTTTCTGAAACACAGTCAGAAGCAAATCTAACAACCATTGAAAACTTAATCTTAACAAGATGAGACATTCAGTGAACTCATGGGGATGCCATTCTTAATTAGAAAGAAAATACCAAACCTTGAGTGTCTTATTTAACAAGATTCACTGTTAAATTTGAAGGGACAAAAAGCAATGTAACATTTGTTTCTTCTAGAAAAGTTTGCATTTCAAAAAAAGTTACAGCAAAAACATAGATAAGATTTATAAATAATTTATAAAATTACAAAACTGAATCAGTGATTAATTAGGCAATATGGCCAACGTTTCATAATCAGTTAGTGATAGAGTACAGATGAGTACCAAGTTTTACCCACTCTGGAGATAGTATTTGCCACTATTTCAAAGAGTGCCAGTATTTGGAAAAATTGGCATATACCTACGAATTTTTGTATTATATTACAACCTTAAGCAAATTAAGTTACATATTTTGAAAGATATTCATGTTCTATGAATACTGGGCCCATAAGTGTCCATAAATTTACTTGAATAAAATCAAATGTATTATTCAACAATTGTTGAAGTCCCTGTCCTAATATTAAATCAACATAATTATTGTGAAATAATCAGCAGTCTCATGTAAGGCAAAAAGAAAAGTGTATTATAGTCACCAGCAAGAAGAAAATCAACATTTTGATATATCTTTTACTTTATATATGCTTCAACACTGGCAATATGACAAAAGGTATAGAATAGGAAAAAAATGCAAACATTATACCCCTAGTTTTTGTTGTTGTTGCTGTTGTTTGTTTTTTTGTCAGGGATAATTATATAGGACAAGTCATTTCTGAATTGTGGGAACATCTTTTGGAAACTACAAAGTTCTTTTAATAATCTCAGAACTCAATATGAAATAATGGCTTATCTTTTTTGACAGTGAGATCCTTCCTATGAGTTTGCATAGTTATGTCTCTCAAAATGTTTCTGAAGAATTGTACATGTAAATTATTTTTTCTAAAGAATTAAAATTCAGGATCATTTAAAAGGCAGCAGTGAGATATAAGATGTATGTAAGTATATTATACATTCTTATATAGGAACAATTTCATAGGAGAGTTAGTATGAGAGATATCATCAAAGAAATACATGGCTAAGGGAAAAAGAGTGTGTAATATAGTGAGAGAAAGAGAAAGCCAGTGGACAAACATACAGTTTGGTATCCATAATATGTCAAGGGAATGGAAGAAAAACAAAAAAATATATAACATTAGGTTGCTACTGTGGCAAATCTATAGACAGATGAGAGTTGCGAAAGATCCACCCCAAACAAAAAGCTTAACATATACAACATGGCAAGATCTACCTTTAACTCTATAATTGACTACTGCAGGAATTTTTAATGCATCCTTTCCTTCATTGGATATCAGCCTAAGTAAAAATAAAAAAAGAAAAGAAATTATCTTGCAAAGTTCCCAAGGAATCTTTGTGCTACATTATTTTGTTTAAACAAAATATTGCTAATATTTATTGGTGATAAAGAATATAAATGCCTACTTATTAAATTTACTAATGCCACAAAGATGGAAAGTGTAATTAATGGAAGAGTCAGGATGCAAAAAGGTCTCCACAGAACAGAATTATTGGGTTGATTCTAATAAAATGAAATGTTAATGAGGGCAAATGTAAAGTCTTTCACTTGGCTTCAGGAAAAACAACAAAAATTCTCAAGTAAAACATAAGGGACATGGCAAATAACCCTTTTAAAATGTGGAAGTTTGAGTGAACTATAATATAATGTAAATGTATTAATGTAAGTAACATAAAGATATTAATAGAAAGGCAGAAATTCCGGGGGAGGGGGCAGAGGAGAGGGGTGAATGGAACTCTGTATTTTTTTTTTTTTCTGATTAAACCTTATTTGAAATTGTTTCAAATGCCATATTCAGTTGTGGGGAGGACATTTAAGAAAATATGGAGTAACTTGAGAACCTCCTAAGAAATGAAAAAAAGCTAATAAAAGCTTTTTTTGTGTGTGGCAGAAATTTTATTTTTGTAATTTATTATTTTTTTATTAAAGCTATTTATTTTTCTAAACATATGCATGGGCAATTCTTCAACAATAATGCATGCAAAATCTTGTGTTCCAGTATTCCCTCCCTTCCCCCATGCTTCCCCCTAAATGGCAAGCAGTTTAATAAATGTGAAACACAGTAGATATATGTTAAAGCTAATGTATGCATACATATTTATACAAATATTGTGTTGCACAAGAAAAATAAAATGAAACCAGTAAAAAAAAAGAGAGAGAGAAGCAAAATAAAATGCAAGCAAGCAACAACAAAGAGTAAAAATGCTATGCTGTGAACTATATTCAGTTCCCATAGTCCTCCCTCTGAGTGTAGATGGCTGTCTTCATCATTGAAAAATTGGAACTGGTTTCATCTCGTTGTTGAAGAGAGGCATGTCCATCAGAATTAATCATTGTGCAGTCTTCTTGTTGCCATGTATAATGATCTCCTGGTTCTGCTCATTTCACTTAGTATCAGTTCATATAAGGCTCTCCAAGCCTCTCTGATATCATCCTATTGGCCATTTCTTACAAAACAATAATATTCCATAACATCTATATGCAATAATTTATTCAGCTGTTCTCCAATTGATGGGCATCCATTAAGTTTTCAGTTTCTAACCACTACAAAAAGAGCTACCACAAATATTTTTTTGCACATGTGAGTCCCTTTCCCTCCTTTAAGATCTCTTTGGGATATAAGCCCAGTAGTAACACTGCTGGGTCAAAGGGTACACACAGTTTGATAACTTTTTGAGCATAGTTCCAAACTGCTCTCCAGAATGGTTGGACAGTTCACAGTTCCACCAACAATGTATTAGTGTCTCAGTTTTCCCACATCCGTTCCAACATTCGTCATCTTTTCCTGTCATCTTTGCCAATCAGAGGTGTGTAATAGTATCCCAGAGCTGTCTTGATTTTCAAAACTTTGATCATCAGTGATTTAAAACACCTTTTTGTGACTAGAGGTGGTTTTACTTTCTATATCTGAAAACTGTTCATGTCCTTTGATCATTTGTCAATTAGAGAATGGCTTGAATTTGAGTCAATTCTCTCTATATATTTGGAAATGAGGACTTTATCAGAACATTTGAATATACAAATGTTTTTTTTTTTCCAGTTTATTGCTTTACTTCTAATCTTATCTGCTTTAGTTTTGTTTCTACAAAAACTTTTTAACTTAATATAATCAAAATTATCTATTTTGTGATTAATAATGATCTCCAATTCATTTTTGGTCACATATTTCTTCCTCCTCCACAGATCTGAGAGGTGAACTATCCTATGTAATTCTAATTTGTTTATAATATCATTTTTTTTGGTCTAGATCATGAACACATTTACATTTTATCATGGTATAAAGTGTTAGGTGTGGGTCAGTGTCTAGTTTCTGCCATATTAGTTTCCAATTTTTCCAGCAGCTTTTGTCAAATAATGAATTCTTATCCCAAAAGTTGGGAATCTTTGGGTTTGTCAAACACTAGATTACTATAGTCTTTGGCCATTTTGTCCTGTGAACCTAACCTATTCTGCTGAACAACTACTCTACTTCGTAGACAATACCAAATGGTTTTGATGACTGCTGCTTTATAATATAGTTTTAGATTTAGTACAGCTAGGCCACCTTCATTTGATTTTTTTTTCATTAGTTCCCTTGAAATTCTTGACTTTTTGTTCTTCCAGATGAATTTTGTTATTATTTTTTCTAGGTCAGTAAAATAGTTTCTTGGGAGTTTGATTGGTATAGCCCTAAATAAATAGATTGGTTTAGGTAGTATTGTCATCTTTATTGTATTCACTTGACCTATCCAAGAGCACTTGATATTTTTCCAGTTCTTTAGAAGTGACTTTATTTGTGTGGAAAGTATTTGAGAGTTTTACTCATATAGTTCCTGATTTTCCCTTGGCAGATAGATTCCCAAATATTTTATACCATTGAAAGTTATTTTAAATGGAATTTCTCTTTATATCTCTTGCTGTTGGATTTTTTTAGTGATATATGATAATGCTAATGATTTCTGTGGATTTATTTTGTATCCTGCAACTTTACTAAAGTTGTAGATTATTTCTAATAGTTTTTTTAGTTGATTCTCTAGAGTTCCTTTAACAAGTCCTTTAATAATTATCCCTTTAATAAGTACCCTTTAACAAATTACAATTTCCTTCCTTATCTATTTTAATTAGATCAATTTTTTGCTTTTGCTTGATCTGAGATCAGGATGGCTACCCCTGTTTTTTATTTTTTTTTAACTTCACCTGAAGCATAATAGATACTGCTCTAGCCATTTTACCTTTACTCCATATTTATCACTCTGCTTTAAATGTGTTTCTTGTAAACAACATACTGTGAGGTTCTGACTATTAATCCATTCTGCTTTCTGCTTCCTCTTTATGAGAGAGTTTACCCCATTCATATTTATGGTTAAAACTACTAATTCTGTATTTCCTGCCATCTTATTTGCCCCAAATTAAACTTTTATTTTTTCCTTTTCCCCTTTCCTTCCTCCCCAGTATTTTTCTTCTGAGAACCAGTTGACTCAACTAGCCCTCTCTCTTTAGATTCCCCTCACCATTTCTTGTACCTTTGCCCTTCTATTTCTATGTCCCCTTCTATTTATTCTATCTCTTACGTTTTCCCCTTACCCCTCCCTTTTTTTCTATAAGGTGAGAGAGGTTTCTCTGTGAAACCAATTATGTCTAATATTCTTTCTTTGAGCCAAATCTGAAGAGAGTAAGATTCATACAATGTTCACCCCTTTCCCTTCTTTCCCTGAATTGTAAAAGGTATTCTTTGGCTCTTTGTGAGATGACTAGAACTAATTCAGAGGTTGGATTTCCTAATTAGTTTGAGGAATGTGGGAAGAGATCAGAAAGAAATGTGTGTCCTCTCTGCCATCTTGCCTTGACCCTCCACTTCCCTTCCTAATAAAAGCTTAAAGAACTTGCAACCAAAAATTGTCTGAAGTAACTAGGAATAAGTATCTGGAGAATATAAATATGTTATAGCTATTAAACTGGCATTACAAGTATACTCAATTTTTGACATATGAAATTTGCTAATCCCACATTAGCAACAAACTTATTAGACTTACCTCTAGAAAACAGAATTAGGAGCAATGAGAAGAAATTGCAAAAATGTAAATTAAGCCTGATATAAGTAACAATGGTACTTGTAATAAAGACATGTTTCAGCAGATACTAAATTATGGCTCAGTAGGTCTCACCAAAGTCTGGGTGTCTATATCTCAATTTTGTTATACAGGAAAATCTCATTCAAACGTAAGTTGATAAAGCTGGCCCTCAATATATTTTCCAAATTTGAGATCTTATAAAAGGAAGGACTAGAATTGGTGCTTAAAATCATGGAATCTTCAACTGAGAAAATAATTATGGATATATTTCAGTCCCAAATATGAATCCTCTCTGTGGTAACTATATAATGTAACTAGCATCTCCTTGAAGGTTCCTAATAGACAAGGAACTTATTCTTTCTAAGTCAGGCCATTTTATTTTGAAACAACTGCAATTATTTAGAAATGCTTCCTCAAATTAAGGTGGGAAAGTCTTCTTCCTTGTGATATTGACCTATTACTTTTACTTCTATTCCCTAAGGTCAAAATTAATACTTGTAATGTCTTCTGATTCGCAATTGCCAAATATTTAAGACAACTACATATTTAACATTTCCAATTCCCCCAGTCAATTCAATTATGATCAGTAATTTGCATATCCCAAGTGATTTGACTCATTTCTTACAGGTAGGTTTAATTCTCATAAAAGGGAGTTCTTGCTTACCCATTTGTGTTCTGCCTTTTTGGTGGGAAAATAATTTTCTTGATATGGATAACTTTTAAAAAATAGAAATAATAAAATGATAAAAAAATAGAAAAAAGAAAAAAAAAATGATCATCAAAAATGACTGCTATGAAAAGTGAAAATTAAAGCACCTACAAAATTCCCACCACCCATCAGATTAGTAAAGAAAGAAAAATCAATTAGATTAGCAGAAATATTCTGGGAAAATAGGTGCACTAATGCACTTTTCTTGAAACTATGAATTGGTTTGAATATCCTGGAAAACAATTTGTTAACTCCAACCCAAAACATAGTAAACTATGCATATGCTTTGACCCAGACATATCATTAATGGGTATATAACACTAACAAATTAAAGATAAAAGAAAAGCAACAATATATGCAAAAATATTTGTGGCAGAATTAAAAAACAAAGTGAGAACAGTTGACAAATTATGTTATATGCATGTGATTCAACATGTTTAAATCAAAAGAAATGGAAAATGATCTTAAGAAAATTGATCCAAAATAAAGTGAAGAGAATAAAGATAATAATTTATATAATTGTTATTTAAATATAAAGAAAAACAGCAATTTAACTATATCCACAATCTATAAAGCTACACATATCTTTTGACCAATAATACCACCACTAGATATGTATCACAAAAAATCAAAGAAAAAGAAAAATGACCTAGTTGTATAAAAGTATTTATAGTAGCTCTCTTGTAGTAATAAAGAATTAGAAACTTAGATGATATTCATCAACTGGGGAGTGTCTGAACAAGTTATGGGATAAGATTGCATTGGAATATTATTGTGCTATAAGAAATAAAAGGAACTTCCGGCCAAGATGGCGGAGAGGAGGCACACAGCTGCATAAACTCCACATTTTCTCACAGAATCCATTTCATGACAAGCTTCTGAATTAATGCTTGACTGAAAAAAAAAAAAAAACCCACAAATAGTTACCAAGAGAAGACATCCTTGAAATTCGTCAGTAAAGGTCTGTTTTTGCTTGAGAGCAGGGACGGTTTTAGATCTGGCGCAGGCTGAGGGCAGGCAGCAGCAGTAGCAAGAGTGCAGCAGGCAGCTCACAGCCGAGCAGACCAGAGCGGGATGGGATGTGATCTCAGCCATCTCTGTGGGGAGAGCTTTGCCACAGGATTGGATACTTTGCACTGGAAGCAGGTCAGCAGACAAGCAGAGAAACTAAAAACACAGTGGGTGAAGAATACAACTCCAAACAGCTAGAGTCCCTCGAGACCTGGCCACCCCTCCCTCATGGTATCTTAGCATACTCTCAGACTTTCAGAGCCCAGTGGCAACATAGCCATCTCTGTCTTTCTAGTGCCTTGCTGCTGCCCCCTGCAGTCTGTAGAGGAAGCTCAGTAACACCACCCAACCCAAAAAAAAAAGCAGATTCCTTTAGAGTTTTTTCTTTTTTTTTTTTTTTTTTTTTTTACTTTTTTTCTTTGCTGGTTTGTCTGTGATTCTTCTCTGACAAAATGATCAAACAATTTCAGCAGACCTTAATCATTTACAGCTTCTATATGCATAGAGAGCAAACTGTAAACCCTGAGGAGACTAAAAACAGACTGTCTCCAGGTGAATCCCCAATGAAGGAAATCATCTGTTCCTCAGCACAGATGAATCTCATAGAAGAAATTTAAAAGGCTCTCACAAGAGAGCTAGAAGAAAAATAGGAAAAGGAGAGAGAGGCTTGGCAAAAGAGTCTGGAGAAGTCATCCCACTCATTTAAAGACAGGGTGGATAAAGAAATCAAATCCTTGAAAAATAGGATTAGCGAACTGGAAACAGAAAATAGCTCTCTAAAAAATAAAATTGGCGAAATGGAAAAAAATTCCATAGAACAAAACAACTCACTTAAAAACTCAATTGGACAATTAGAAAAAGATATAAAAAAGTGAGTGAAGAAAATATTTCATTGAAAATCAGAATCGAACAAATGGAATTGAATGACTCGAGGAGACAACAAGAATCAGTCAAGCAAAACCAAAAAAAAAAAAAAAAAATCAAACAATGGAAAAAATGTGAAATACATTCTTGGGAAAACAACAGACCTGGAAAATAGATCCAGGAGAGACAATTTGAGAATTATTGGACTCCCAGAAAAATATGATGAAAAAAAAAAAGAGCCTGGACACTATTTTCCAGGAAATTATCAAAAAGAATTGCCCAGAAATCATAGAAACAGAGGGCAAAATAGACATTGAAAGAATTCATCGATCACCTACTGAAAGGGATCCTAAAATCAAAACATCAAGAAATATGTTGGCCAAATGCCAGAACCGTCAGATGAAGGAAAAAGTACTGCAAGCAGGTAGAAAAACTGATTTCAAATATAGAGAAGCCACAATAAGGATTACCCAGGATCTAGCAGCATCCACATTAAAAAATTGAAGGGTCTGGAATATGATATTCCAAAAGGCTAAGGAACTTGGTATGCAACCAAAAATAACTTGCCCAGCCAGAATGAACATCTTTTTCCAGGGAAAAAAATAGTCATTCAATGAAATAAGCAAATTTCACCTATTCTTGATGAAACAGAACTTAACAAAAAGTTTGATCTACAAATATTGAACTCAAGAGAAACTTAAAAAGGTAAAAAGAAATATTGGGAACTATATTTCTTCTATAAAGATGTATAAAGAATACGTATATACCTTGTTCTAGAAACTAGAGGTGGAAAGGACATTGTATCAGAAAAAGGATAAAGAGGGGGTACTACTTCTCAAAAAGAGGGAAAGGAAACCTATTATATCTAAGAGAAAGAATGGAGGGGGATGAATATAGTGGGTATTTTACTGCCGTCATAATTGGCTTTAAAAGAAAAATTTTAGACATATTCAATTTATGGTGCAATTTCTTCCACCTCATTGAAAAGTGAGAAGGGAAAAGTGAAGAGGGATAGAATAAACTAAGTGGAAGGGAATGCAGAAACTGTGAGGAAAAGGAGTAAGATAGGGGGAGGAACTCTAAGGCAGGGGAGGGATATTAAAAAGGGAGGGCTGTGAGAAACAAGTGGTGCTCACAAGTTTAATACTTGGGAGGGGGATAAAGGAGAAAGAAGGGAGAAAAGCATAAACAGGAGTTAACAAGATGGCAACTAATACAGAATTGGTAATTTTAACCATAAATGTGAATGGGGTAAACTCCCACATAAAGAGGAAGCGCTTAGCAGAATGGAGCAGAAGCCGGAATCCTACAATAATTTGTTTACAGGAAACATACCTGAAGCAGGGAGATACATATAGAGTAAAGATAAAAGGTTGGAGCAGAATCTACTATGCTTCAGGTGAAGTCAAAAAAGCAGTAGTAGCCATCCTGATCTCAGATCAAACTAAAGCAAAAATTGATCTAATTAAAAGAGATAAGGAAGGGCATTATATCTTGCTAAAGAGTAGCATAGATAATGAAGCAATATCAATATTAAACATATATGCACCAAGTGGTGTAGCATCAAAATTCTTAAAAGAGAAATTAAGAGAGCTGCAAGAAGAAATATACAGCAAAACTATAATAGTGGGAGATGTCCACCTTGCACTCTCAGACTTAGATAAACCACAAAATAAATAAGAAAGAAGTCAAAGAGGTAAATTGAATACTAAAAAAAGTTAAGATATGATGCATCTCTGGAGAAAACTAAATGGAGAAAGAAGGACACTTTGTTTTCAGCAGTTCATGGAACCTATACAAAAATTGACTATATATTAGGACATAAACACCTCAAACTCAAATGCAGTAATATGCATTTAGCATTCTTTTCAGACCACACTGCAATGAAAATTGCATTCAACAAAAAGCCAGGGAAAAGTACACCAAAAAATGATTGGAAACTAAATAATCTCATACTAAAGAATGATGGGGTGAAACAGCAAATCATAGATATAATCAATAACTTCATCCAAGAAAACGACAATAATGAGACATCATACCAAAATGTGTGGGATGCAGCCAAAGTGGTAATAAGGGGAAATTTCATATCTCTAGAGGCCTACTTGCATAAAATAGAGAAAGAGGTCAATGAATTGGGCTTGCTTATAAAAATGCTAGAAAAGGAACAAATTAACCCCCACCCCTCCAGTCAAACACTAAACTTGAAATTCTAAAAATAAAAGAAATCAATAAAATTGAAAGTAAAAAAAAAAAAAAACTATTGAATTAATAAAACTAAGAGTTGGTTCTATGAAAAAATCAACAAAATAGAAAAACTCTTAGTGAATGTGATTTAAAAAAGGAAAGAGGAAAATCAAATTGTTAGTCTTAAAAATGGAAAGGGAGAACTCGCCACTAATGAAGAGGAAATTAGAGCAATAATTAGGAATTACTTTGCCCAACTTTATGGCAATAAATCAGACAATTTAAATGAAATGGAAGAATACCTTCAAAAATATAGCTTGCCCAGATTAACAGAGGAAGAAGTAACAAACAGTCCCATCTTAGAAAAAGAAATAGAACAAGCTATTAACCAACTCTCTAAGAAAAAATACCCAGGACCAGATGGATTTACATGTGAATTCTACCAAACATTTAAAGAACAATTAACTCCAATGCTATATAAACTATTTGGGGAAAAAAAGGGATTGAAAGATGTGACTCCTTTTTGCTTGAAAAATTTTTACCTGACCCCAGGAATATAGGTATATAAAATAGATATATATAAATCAAAACTTGTATTGATAATTCTGTGACCCACACATTCATACTGACTGGTAGGAGGTTCTATGACATATTAAGACCTGTGCTTTAATTACTAAATAAAGCATGGTTTGGAGAGATTTAAAGTAGCAAATACCTCAAAGTCTTTTCTGAAGTTATACTTATATTAACAGTGTGTTTTTGTTAATGCCTATCTGATCTCATCAATCACCCTCAACTAATTTAATTCTTTAGCTATTTTAAAAGCATAAGATTATTCTGAAGTTAAGCACAGGGGGAAATTAGTACAATGCTTTGCATATAGCAATAGCTTAATAAATGCTTGTAGAATTACATTTGTCAATATATATATATAGTTTAGTTGAGTCAATAATCTCTGAGTGATGGCTCAGGGTGTTTCCCCTGCCAAATTTTCTGACAGCTATTTCAAGCAGACCATTTTATCTTATTTATGTGACCCTAGTTATGTGTTAGAGTATTGCAACTGCTGTTGCCAAGACTCATAGAATCTCCACATTTGAAGAGTAGCAATTCCTACAAATAATAATTGATTCTGCAGAGATTGGGCATAATCTAAGGTCTACTTGCACAGCTGTGCTCTGCTTTAAGGAAATTCCCTATGCAAAAATACAAATTTACAAAACAAATGAACCATGAGGTCAGTATTACCAGGTAAGCAGGATTTTGCCATGTGCAAAACAATTCAGCAAATTATCTTTCAAATAATAAGCTTTGTTTAAATTACTAAGCACACAATAGTTGAAAGACTACTAGACCTAAAATCAATACAACTAAATTCCATTTCTGATTCTGAATTTTACTTATTTAGTTATATTATGTCTGAGCCTTTACTTTCTCATTTATAAAACAAGGGTAAAATTTACTAGAGATTATATGGAGTGGTTCTGAGTGAAACTGTAACTCTTTGTAATACTCTGTAACTCCTAAAATTCCATAGAAACACAAGTTATAATTGTAGTGTATTTAAGATTTGAATTCCTATAGAAAAAAATCTGAATTATAAGCAACTTTATAGGAGCACATGCAGTGCACAGAGTTGTACCAATATGTCTAGACACATACTCCTCTTCTACCCTCACTACCAATTATCAAATTCAGCCTCTGAAATAGTGCTTGACTGATAGAATCCACAAATATTGGGAGTAAAACATATTACCAGCTGAAGATAATCTGGAAGATCGCCAGAAAAAGTTTGTCCTGATCTGTGGGAGCAGGCCAGCACAGGCAGGGAGGCACAGATCCAGATCCAGAGAATAGCATATTGAGTGGGAAGAGGGCAGAGTGTGGTCTCCCTGAGGGTAGAGATTTTGCAGGGAGGACTCTACCACAGGATGGCTTCTCTGCTTTGGTTGCAAACCAGTAGATCAGCAGAGAAGTTATACAAATGCCAAAGGTAGAGAGTACTTCAAAAGACCCAGAATTTAACAGGACCTGGCCACAACACCCAGCACCAGGAGCGACTCAGCACAGACCACAGTGTAACTGTGCAGCCCCATTCTACTGTGCTGGGCTCTGCCAGGGCACTCAAACTTCTGCACAGGGAGTGGGGGGATGGGAAGGAGGGAGGGAGGGCTCTGCCAGGGGCAGTGATACTTCCACTGCCCAGGGCAATCACACTTCTGCTGCTTGGCAGTGCTTTGCATCCAGTTCACAGGACAACTGTCCATCAATCTATCCCTGTTCTCCCTGTTCTGTAGAGGAAGCTGGTAACCTCCTTGCCCTGAAGACAGACCCTAAGAGCTTTAAAAAAAATGAGTAAAAAAGCCAAGCGAACTCTAACTATAGATAATTTCTATACAGAAAGAGAACAGGTTCCCAACCCTGAGGACGCTAATAGCATACAGTCTCCAGACAAAACCCCAAAGGGGGATGTAACCTGGTCCCCATCACACAAGGCTTTCCTAAAAGAAATTATAGAAGATCTTAAAAGAGAGTTAGAAGAAAAATGGGGAAAGGAAAGAGAAGCTCTGTAAGAGAGTATGGATAAGGCACAAAAATCATTAAAAGAAAAATGTGATGAAGTGGAAAAAGAAAACAACTTCCTGAAAATGTGAATTGGAAAAGGTAAAGAACTCACAGGGAAACAGAATTTGTGAATTTCAAAAAGAAAATAACAGTAAAAAAAAAAAATAGTGAAATGGAAAAAAAAAATTCCATAGAGCAAAACAACTTTTTTATTTAAAAATTCAATTAGACATATACAAAAAGAAATTTAAAAAGCCAATGAAGAAAATAACTCATTAAAAATCAGAACTGAACCAATAGAAATAAATGACTTGTTGAGACACCAAGAATCAGTCAAGCAAAACAACAACAACAACAAAAATAATAATAATAAATAAAACAATAGAAAAAATGTTAAATATCTACTTGGAAAAACAACAGACCTGGAAAATAGATCTAGGAGAGATAATCTGAGGATTATTGGACTTCCTGCAAATTATGAAGAAAAAAAAGCCTAGATGCTATTTTACAGGAAATCATCAAAGAGAACTGCCCAGATGTAATAAAATCATAAGGTAAAATAGGCATTGAAAGAATTTATCAAATACTTTCTGAAAGAGGCCCCAAAATAAAAACACCAAGGAAAAATTGTGGCTAAATTTCAGAACTATCAGGATAAGGAAAAAATATTCCTAACAACCAGAAAAAAACAAAAGAAAACAAAAGAAAAAATTCAAATACTGAGGAGCCACAATAAGGATCACTCAGGATCTAGCTGCCTCCACATTAAGGGATCAAAGGGCCTGGAATATCATATTCTGAAAGGTAAAATATACTTAGAATGCAGCCAAGAATAAACTACCCAGCTAAGCTTAGTATTTTCTTCCAGGGAAAAAGATGGACATTCAGTGAAACTGGTGAATTCCATTTATTCCTAATGAAAATAAATAGAGCTAAACAAAAATTTTGTCCTCCAAATATTGGAATCAAGAGAAGACAAAAGATAAAAAGAACTCTTGAGAACTGTATTTCTGTTAGGAACATACATAAAGAGTATGTGTATCATTTGATTTTACTGTTATAATACAAAAAGGGGAGGGGGGGTGAAGAAGTGGAAAGGGAATAGTATCAGAAAAAGGGAATCGGGGAAGATAAAAAAGAGAAATTATATCCCAAGAAGTGTCAAAGGAAACCTATCATATCTGAGGGAATTTAAAGAGGGGTAGGAACATTGTGTGAATCTTACTCTCATTATATTTGGCTCAAAGTGAAAATTTTAGACACATTTGGTTTACAGAGAATTTTCTCTCACCTCATTAAAAAGGGAAAAAGGAAAAGGGAAAAGAAAAAGAGTGATAAGGAAAAGGTATAAAAAAGGGGAAGGGATTCCACGGGGATGGAAGAGATTCTAAAAAGGGAGAGCTGTGTAAGGCAAGTAGTGCCCATAAATTTAACACTGGGTAGGAGGGTAAGGAGGGTAAGAAAAAGAAAAGCATAATCTGGGGATAATAAGGTGGCAGGAAATACATAATTAGTAGTTTTAACCATAAATGTGAATGGGATGAACTCTTCCATAAAGTTGAGACAGATAGCAGACTAGATCAAAAGGCAGAACCCTACAATATGTTGTTTAAAAAAAAAACATATTTAAGGCAAGGTAATACAGAGTAAAGGTAAAAGGCTGGAGCAGAATCTATTATGCTTCAGGTGAAGTCAAAAAAGCAGGGATAGCTATCCTTATCTTAGATTGAGCAAAAGCAAAAATTGATCTAATTAAAAGAGATATGAAGGAAATTATATCTTGCTAAAGGGTAGCATAGATAATGAAGTAATATCAATATTAAACATATATTCACCAAGTGGTATAGCATCTAACTTCCTAAAGGAGAAGTTAAGAGAGTTGCAAGAAGAAATAGACAGCAAAACTAAAAAAGTAAAAGGTCTCAACCTTGCACTCTCAGGATTAAATAAATCAAACTACAAAACAAATAAGAAAGAAGTTAAAGAGGTAAATAGAATATTAGAAAATTTAGATATGATAGATCTTCAGAGAAAACTGAATGGAGATAGAAAGGAGTACACATTCTTCTTAGCAGTTCGTGGAACCTATACAAAAATTGACTATATATTAGGACATAAAGACCTCAAAATTAAATGCAGAAAGGCAGAAATAATAAATATATTCTTTTTTAGATCATGATGCAATAAAAACTACATTAAAAAAAAAAAAGCTAGGGGTAAATAGACCAAAAAGTAATTGGAAACTAAATAATGTCATCCCAAAGAATGAATGGGTGAAACAGCAAATCATAGACATAATTAATAATTTCACCCAAGAGAATGACAAAAATGAGACAACATACCAAAATTTGTGGAATGCAGCCAATGTGGTAATAAGGGGAAATTTTTTGTATCTTTAGAGGCTTACTTGAATGAAGTAGAGAAAGAGGAGATCAATGCATTAAGCTAGCAACTTAAAAAGCTAGGAAAAAAGCAAACTAAAAACCCCCAAACAAATACTAAACTTGAAATTTTAAAATTAAAAGGAGAAATTGATAAAACTGAAAATAAAAAAAAAAAACTTGCATCAATAAATAAAACTGACTTGGTTTTATAAAAAAACAACAAAATAAATAATCTTTTGGTAAATTTGATTAGAAAAAGGAAAGTGGAAAATCAAATTGTTAGTCTTAAAAATGAAAAGGGAGAACTTTCTACCAATGAAAAGCAAATTAGAGCAATAATTAGGAGTTATTTTGCCCAACTTTATGCCAATAAATTTGAAAACCTAAGTGAAGTGGATGACTACTTCAAAAATATAGGCTTCCCAGATTAACAGAGGAGGAGGTAAATTGCTTAAACAGGTCCATTTTAGAAAAAAAGAAATAGAACGAGCTATTAATCAATTCCCTAAGAAAAAATCTCTAGGAACAGATGGAATTACATATGAATTCTACCAAACATTTAAATAACAATTAACTTCAATGTTATGTAAACTATTTGTAAAAATAGGGAATGAAGGAAATTTCTTTTATAACACAGACATGACACTGATATCTAAACCAAGTAGATTGAAAAAAGAGAAAGAAAATTATAGACCAATCTCCTTTATGAATATTAATGCAAAAATCTTAAATGAAATATTAGCAAAAAAGACTACCGAAAATCATCCCCAGGATAATACAGCATGATCAAGTAATATTTACACCAGGAATGCAAGCTGGTTCAATATTAGGAAAACTAATAGCATAATTGACTCTATCAATAACAATATTAATAAAAACCATATGATCATCTCTATAGATGCAGAAAAAGCATTTGATAAAATCCAACAATCATTCCTATTAAAAACACTTGAGAGTATAAGAATAAATGGACTTTTCCTTAAACTAGTCAGTAACATCTATTTAAAACTATCAGTAAGCATTATATGTAATGGGGGTAAACTGGAACCATTCCCAGTAAGATCAGAAGTGAAACAAGTTTGCCCATTATTACCATTACTATTCAATATTGTATTAGAAATGCTAGCTTTGATAATAAGAGCTGAGAAAGAGATTAAAGGAATTAGAGTAGGCAATTATCACTCTTTGCTGATGATATGATAGTACACTTAGAGAACCTCAGAGATTCTACTGAAAAGCTATTAGAAATAATCCACAACTTCAGCAAAGTTGCAGGATATAAAACAAACCCACATAAATCATCAGTATTCTTATGTATCCCTAACAAAATGCAGCATTTAGAGATGCAAATGGTCAAAGGATATGAACAGACAATTTTCAGATAAAGAAATTGAAATTATTTCTAACCATATGAAAAAATGCTCCAAGTCATTATTAATCAGAGAAATGAAAATTCAGGCAACTCTTAAGATACTACTACACACCTCTCAGATTAGCTAGGATGAAAAAATAATGCTGAATGTTGGAAGGGATGTGGGAAAACTGGGACACTGATATATTGTTGGTGGAATTGTATCTACACCCAGTCATTCTGGAGTTCTATTAGGAACTATGCTCAAAAAGTTATCAAAGTGTGGATCTTTGATCCAGGAGTGTTACTACTGGGCTTATATCCCAAAGAGATCTTAAAGAAGGGAAAGGGACCTATATGTGCAAAAATGTTTTTGGCAGCCCTTTTTGTAGTGTCTAGAAAATGGAAATTGAATGGATGGCCATCAGTTGGAGAATGGATGAATAAATTTGGTATATGAATGTTATGGAACATTATTGTTCTGTAAGAAATGACCAGCAGGATGATTTCAGAAACTCCTGGAGAGACTTACATGAGCTGATGCTGAGTGAAATGAGCAGGACCAGGAGATCATTATACACTTCAACAACAATAATATATGATGATCAATTTTGATGTATGGGGCTCTCTTCAATAATGAGATGAACCAAATCAGTTCCATTTATTCAATAATGTAGATAAACAGCTACACCCAAAAAAACAACTCTGGGAAAGGAATGTGAACCACAACATAGCATTTCCAACCGCTATTTTTCTCTCCGCTTGCATTTTTGATTCGATCTTGGGTTAATTCCACCTTATTTCAAAGTCCAGTTTTACTTCTGCAGCAAAATAATTGTATGGGCATGTATGCATATATTGTATTTAATGTATACTTTAACATATTTAACATGTATTGGTCTACCTACCATCTGGGGGAGAGGATGGGGGAAAGGTGGGGAAAAGTTGGAACAGAAGGTTTTGCAAGGGTTAGTGCTGAAAAATTACCCATGCATATATCTTGTAAATAAAAAGCTATAATAATAATAATTTTTAAAATGTTAACCTATTATTTTAAAAAAATGAGGAAACACAAGATCAATAACTTAGCTAAAGTTATGCAGTGTCAAGTCAAAATGACAAATAAATAAACAACTCATTTATTACTATCATAAAATATTTCAGACACAATGTTAAATGTTGGTGCTTAAAAAAAAAAAAAGCGAAAAATCCCTTATGCTAAAGGAGCTCATTTTCTAAGAGGAAGAGGTAGAACAAAAAATAATTAGGTACATATACAATGTAAAATGGATGGAAGGTTATCCGAGATGGTAAGATACATAGTACTACATTATCTGTTTACATTTGTGGGATCTTATTTCAGAAATAAGGTTTAAGATGAAACAATCTGCCTTTTTCTGTATCTAAACTGCTCAGAATCTTAGGGAAAAGAATAATAATTATTACTCATATATGTAATATTGGTCAGCTAGGCAAAGAATGTAACTTTTTCTTAGGAATTCCTCCTGGGGCAAATATCTAATTTGCATATGATGAGACCATTCTGAGGGCAGAGAAAGGCCAAGGGGGTTGTCTTTATTAGCTTTTCATCCACATGCTAGTATTAGAAGTTATGTTTTTCCTGTTTCACTGAAAACTCAGCAAGGCTTTTTTTTTTTTTGCATAATTTAAGCAAACAATTGAATAAATAAACTCTGTTCTCATTATCTTAATCTCCTTAGTAGTGAGGCAGCTTGAGGACCAGAAGGAAACTGTTTTATAATGAAGGGTGATCATAGGAAGGCAAAGGTGAAAGTCAAGGGAGACACTGAAAGATGTAGCTGAAAGCCAGATAATGAGGATGGAATTTAAGGACTGTAATTATAAGATACGCAACTGCAAAAACATCCTACTCAAGACAATTTCAATTGTTTGAGAGAAATCCCCTCTGAACTCTTCTTTTTACAGGGTTTTCTTAAACAACACCTCTAAGTTAACGTTTCACATAAGTATGTTCAAAAAAAGAAAAAAGAAAAAAAAAAGGACCAGAAAACATGGTGTTCAGGTGACCCAGGGAAAAAAATCCCAAAGGATAAGTGGTAAACATGTTCTTCCATTAGCAATAACAGATGCATCTGCTGCTTCACAACACTGCGCTTGACCAAAATAAATGAATAAATAATCTGAGTCCTGAAATTGGTTATTTTCTTGGGAAATATTTTTTCCCCTAGAAACTTTCCAAGATCTATTGGAATAGGGTTAACTTCTAGGCAAATCTACTCTCAATTACAACAGGATTATAGTCCATGTTGGAAAATGACATGTTTGTCCAGATTTTTCTCAGGCATCTTGGATTTGAAATCTCTGGATCCCAAATCCTTCAGATAGAAAATCTAATTTTAGTGATATGCTGACTTGCACTCTACTAATTGATCATCTTAATTTTCCCTTG